>NC_037682.1:33533248-33833248 GCF_003255815.1 Theropithecus gelada
CCTGCCTTGGCCTCCCAAAGTGGTGGGATTACAGGCGTAAGCCACTGCGTACAGGCTTGCCATTGAGTTGATAAAATTTTTGAAAAAGCTGATACCTAACTTAACTACAGAACACAGCATACAGTTTAATTCCTAAGAGAGCTAAAGGTTCATAAAATACTCAAAATAAATTTAAGCCCCATAGTTCCTTACTCTTGGGGATATATAGTTACTGAGAATGTCCTAAGCTTAACTTTTTCAAAATAGCAGTGAATTATCAGTACGAGTTATTTTTGGATTGAGAAAGCAATGTATCTGATCACTCAGAAACATACAACATTCTGGTGAAAAGATGACTGATCTCTGCTATTATAATCATAATGTAATACGGTTAAATAATAAGTCATAATTAATTTGCATTTAATTTTCCCTTAGAATCATCTGGAATATCTAAGGAAGTCATCTAAGTACAGGGGTATACAGGATGTACTATTTCTAAAAAGTTATATCTAAATTAAATTGACATGAAGTGAAACATGCTATTTAACTTGTACTTAAGTGGGACCTATTAGGAATCCTGTGTAAAGCGAAAAGATCTTTTGAAATACAAATATCATCTTCTAATGTTTTTATAATTCCACATTTAAAAAAATCTAGCATACTTAAACTGATGCATATTTCTACTTACGGAAAAGAACTTGCCAAAGCAAGAAAGATAAAATGAGGATGGTAAGATATAATCCAATCTGTTAAGCTGGGGTTTAGAGTAATTTCTTTCAAGGACTAGAGGCATTCTGGAAATATTATGAAATCCACAGGAAAGAAGAAATAGGACTTTTTGAGCCTAGATTAGATTTAATGTGGTGACATGTTTCAAAGTTGTACCATTAGGAAACAGCAGGCCAAATGAGATATTGCTCAGTCAAAACTTCAGTTTTTCTAGTGTCCATGTAGCTAAGGCAAGCTTCTCCTTCCCTAGCACTGGAGGAGAAGTTGGTACGTAATTTGTTGGGAGTTTATGTATATAGCCCATCCCAAAGGTGGACATAAGAGTATATATCATTTATGGTAGTCAGGCTCATCAATATCTCATTTCACTTAATAAAGCACTGAAGCTGATGAATACAAACTATTCAAGCTGGTTATTAGAAAACACTGACCGACTGTAGTGGCTCATAGCCTGTAATCCCAGCACTGTGGGAGGGCGAGACAGGTGGATTACTTGAGGTCAGGAGTTCAAGACTACCCTGGCCAAGTGAAACCCTGTCTCTGCTAAAAATACAAAAATTAGCTGGGCATTGTGGCATATACCTGTAATCCCAGCTACTCGGGAGGCTGAGGCACAAGAATTGCTTGAACCCCGGGAGGCGGAGGTTGCAGTGAGTCAAGCCCATGCCACTGCACTCCAGCCTGGGTGACAGAGCGAGACTCCCACTCAAACAATCAAACAAACGAACACAAAAAACACTTAAACGAGGTATGGCATATTTCAAGAAAAACAATGCTATTAGTGTGTGAAAATAAGCCTTAATAAAAATTAAGCAACAGGATGTTTTGTACTTTGTGGAGGTTTATGAGAAGATACATATTACACAGTTAGTGAAATTATGTTTTTGAGAGCTTGGGAAAAGGAAAGTGAATTCTTATTTCAGACACGTTTTAGGATAAATCCCCCTTTAAAAATAAAGGATAGTATGAATATCCATGAATGATATATTTTCCTTATCCTCATAAGGCATGGCTAATGTTAGCATAGCTGCTCCAGTCATTCAGGATAAAATCAACTATTGTTAAGCAGTGGATTCTTGTAAAATTACATATAGGCATTTAAGGCACCTAAGAACAAAGGAAAAAACTCAAAACTTAATATATTCTCTAACTTTGCTTTTCTACTAGAAGGAAGTATGTATGGGAAATAACTTCTTGATTTGTAAATTAATTACTTTGGAGGATGATTAATGCATTATGTAGCTACACCAAGCAAAACTTCTTTTTGCTATTTGTTTTATAGGTACCAGAATATAAGATTAATTCTCAGTATGTGTAGTCATTTAAATAAAAACATATTAAGCAATTTTGTTAATTTTCACAGAACAGAATGATGGATGAAAGTATGTCACAGGTGTATATCTACCAACAAGAAAACAACTAGATATGTTATATAATATGACATGAGCTTGTTAAGATCATTACATTTAAAAAAAAATTTTTTTTATTAAAAAGTTCTGGCTGGGTGTGGTGGCTTACCTAGCTTAGGATTTCGAGACCAGCCTGGGCAACATGGTGAGACCTTGTCTCTACAAAAAATATAAAAATTAGCTGAGTGTGGTGGCATGCGCTTGTAGTCTCAGCTTATTCGGGAGGCTGAGGTGGAGAACTGCTTGAACTTGGAAGATGGAGGTTGCAGTGAGCTGTGATTGTGCCACTGCACTCCAGCATGGGCAACAAAGTGAGACTGTCTCCAAAAAAAAAAAAAAAGGTCCACCTTCTTTGTCAACATCTCATTCACAACAGAATTTATTTCATATAAAACGTTTTAGTGGGAGGTGAGGTCCTGTACAATATATTGTGACATACACTATCTGACAAAACTTGTGCTGGGCAAAAAATGAAAAAGCAGATAATTTTCTAGGTTGACAACTTCCATGGTCATAATAGTCTAGTTCAGTTGAAACACAGTGCAGTTACCATCTATAAAACCTTGGGCTTAACAATCTTAAGTTCCTATAAGTCTATTTGATTTCAATAACCATTAATTTCTAATTTCTTCACTATATTGCTATATAACTCAAACAGATTCCATTTCTGGAATGATAAAGAACGAACAGGAGTGTGACCCACAAATTAAAGGCTGAGATTATATAAAAAATCCTTGAGGAATTTACCTAGGGGTAGAAATTCAACAATGGGATGGTTGTTAATACGCTCTGAAATTAGAAGTTGAAAACGGAATTGAGTAACTTTAAGCTGTGTTGAAAGATTTGTAGAACCACATTGTAAAATAACATTATTAACCATTGACTTGAAAATAAACATAAAATTTACCAATGACATTAAGTATAAAATTGCTTAATATAGTCTTGAATTGTTTTAGAAAATTATAATGATCAGGGAGCAAAAATAGATAACTCTATACCAGAAACTCATGGCAATAAGTCAAACAGACTCTGATTTCTTTGTCTAATGCCAAAGAAATGACAGACACTATTCTGGTGTATGTATATTTTGTAAGAAAAAAGTCTGCTACATTTCTTTTAAAATGATGTATTGAGCACACATTTATATAGAAATACAATAAACAATTACCTCCACTTCTATGAGTCATTTTTTACCAAGATGTTTCCTTTTCTTAGAACCAAAGTTTGAGCAAACTGTTATGTCTGGCATGTTGCGTAATGAGTCCTATCAGGCCCAGGGTTCCCTTAATCACATTCAAGTACCATTTGGAAGTACTTCATCTCTGACAAAGTTTAGTGTGCATGTGTGCACATGCGTAAGTGTTTTCAACTTCAGAAAATGAGCATTGAAGAGGGATACTGAATAACCCTAAGAGCTTATTAACCAGTGCTCCTTGTCATTTCCTTAAAGAAACACGGCAAGCTGAAGAGCTTCTATAAGGATGAGTGGAGATAAAGATGCGGAGCATATTGTGTGTAAGAGGAACAGTGTGCTTATTTGTCAGCTCCCAAACGACAGGCTGCTTGCTCTGTACTACTGTTACTAAAAATATCATGCTTGGCGTGGCAGATGCCAAAAAAAAAAAAAAAAAAAAAAAAATCTATAGTCTGAGTTTGGAAAGAATTCAGTGAGGTAAAAGTGTAACTGGGATCTTTCCCCTTCCACTAGCTTTATACTTCCCCTGCTTTCCCTTAGAAATTTGTTTTTCCTTAGGTAGACTAAAAACTCAGGGGCTAATTTATTTAACCCCTTCCATGGTTTTCCATAGTCTGGGTATAGCAAATAAATACCAAGTAAACTTGTCAGTAATTACAAATATAGAGGAAGCAAATCAAGTAAGGAGAAGGCATATTTTGATTTTCTTGCATTCCTTAAGATGGCATGCATTGTTTCAAAACACACTTTTTGGAGATAGTTCTATATTTGACTATGGTTTTTTCAAAAAATTGGCATTGTCAAGTTCAAAGATGGTGAAGAAGTTAAAAATATAGACATTATATCAGATTCTCTGATGGTTACAATGAAACATGCACTTCATACTCTTAATCTGGCTCAATACCATTGTTATCAGCAATTGTTTATGCCACAGTGGACAGCTTTCTAAATCTCCTTCAGTTAATGGATATTTACATTTCATCTATGTCAAAGGATAGGCAGATAATCAGGTAAAATAAATTACACAAATATGCAAGAGCCTGAAATCAAAGTAGAGAAGGAGAAAAGCAGGATGACTTTTTTTTTTTTTGCTTAATATTTACATAACTTTAAAACCTTCCTGTCCTTTTTCCTTTTTTCCTTTTCTTTCTCAACCAACGTTTATTGAGCACCACCATGTACAAGGCAACAAGCTAGCTGGAGATTCAAGTAATCTTTATCCTTAAGAAGGTGCTGCAAAGGAGCTGAAAGGTGCTGAAAGCATACTTAAAGAGAGACTTTAGTGGACAAGGAAAGGCTTTGAGGAGAAGGTACTGCTCCAGTCAAATTTAAAAGGCAGGTTAGAGTTAGATGGGAAATTAGAGTCCTAGGAGAAGAAGACAAACAGTAAATGCAAAGCCAAAGAGTGGTAACAGTCTGGGTTGTTTGGTATGAATGGTGATTATGGTTTGTGCAAGGAAATAGTCAAAGATAAGGATGGAGAAGTTGGCAGAGGCAGAATCTGTAGGGCTTCCATTCTGAAGGCAATGGTGAAGTGATGAAGGCTTTTAGTCACAGAAAGTGACATGATTAGATTTTCCCCCTGAAAATACTTCTCTGGCTATAAGGACATCATTCCTGCGTGGGAATAAAGGGCTGGGCAACACTGGAAGCAGGGAGACCAATTAGGAGGCCAGTACAACAATCTAGGCAAGTAAAGATGAGCTCCCATCTCCCAAACAGGCAAAGTCAGACGCTTTGTTACTTCCATGTGTGATTACTTCTGTGATTCTTTTACATAAATTTCCCAAAACTTTCAATATTTTTACTCTTTCAAAATAAAATCTTATCCTGGATATGTAGGAAAATTCATACAGGATCTACCAAAAAGTTGTTGCTCTGTTGCTGATATCATTTGTCTCCTAGTCTCTCTCCACAAGGAACCAGGTGTTAAACGAAGATACAGTGAGAAATTGGATGTGAATCATGAGAAAAAGGGAGGTATCAAAGATGGATGGATGAATGGATGGACAGACATACCAATGTGATAAGTGATTACTAAGCTACAGGTATAATTTTAGGTACCAGGTCCAGGTCCATTAATACCCTTTTTTTTTTTTTTTTTTTTTTTGTAATTCCAGGATCCCACTTGCATTCAGTTGCTAAATCTCTACAGGTCTCCTCTAGTCTATAACAATTTCTCAATTTTTCCTTGTCTTTTATGTATGACTTTGATATTTCTAAAGAGTACTAATCAGTTATTTTATAGAACGTTTCTCAATATGGGTTTGTCTGAAGTTTTTTCATGATAGAAGTTATGCATTTTTGGCAAGACTGCTACAAAAATAATGTCTGCTTCTCAGTGTATTTTACCAAGTGGTTCATGATGCTGATATGTCTTATATACTGGTGCTTTTTACCTTGACTATTTTGTCAAGTTGGTGTCTGTCAGGTTTCTTCAATATAAAATTTTACCTTATCCTTTGTAAGTACCTTGCTCAAATTTCTACCCATTAATTTTTGCATCCTTTGAGGAATCTCGTCTGCAACATTTATTACTGTGTTATCTGCCTAATAGCAATTCTCTATTTTCCTCTTTCCTTCTACATTTATTAATTCATTAATTTATTTATTACAATAGTATGAACTCATAGATATTTATTTTATTTTAGGGGTTAAAAACCAGTATTATTTTCTTGCTCAAATTGTTTTATCTTTGGTCATCAGGAGCTATTTCAGGCTGCCTCCTGTGGGTTTTTTGACATGTCCCCACCATTCATGTTTGTTTAAATGTTTCCTTAGTTTTTGGCACATGATGTTCAGTCTTGTTTTATATTTTCCCTCTTTTGTGTCTGGAATCAAGCAATCAAACACTTCTTCTGGAAGCCCTGGTTTCTTTTATTGGAAAACTGAGCTCAGAGACCAAGAACTGGCACTGGAATGCCATTGTTACAGGGGTGTCATTGCTTTAGGCCAGGGAGAGGATTTATTTTTGACACGGAGTCTTGCTCTGTCGCCTAGGCTGGAGTGCAATGGCGTGATCTCGGCTCACTGCAACCTTGGCCTCCTGGGTTCAAGTGATACTCCTGCCTAGCCTCCTGAGTAGCTGGTATTACAGGCCAGCTGCCACCATGCCTGGCTAGTTTTTGTATTTTTCAGTAGAGATGGGGTTTCACCATGTTGGTCAGGCTGGTCTTGAACTCCTGACCACAGGTGATCCACCTGCCTCGGCCTCCCAAAGTGCTGGGATTACAGGCATAAGCCATCATGCCTGGCCTGGGGAGAGGATATTTTAAAGATAGGTTGGTCAGGGAAAGCCTTTCTGAGAAGGTCATTCAAGCAGAGACTTAAAAAAAGTGAAGTACGGAACAATGCAAGGAACACTACTGGTACTAGTATTACTGTACTAGAGGGTACAGTAGGTGCAAGTCGCTGAAGTAAGAACATGGTTGGCAAGCAACAGCAAGATGACAAAGGTGGCTGCACCTTGGTGGGCTGGGGGAAAGTGGTAGGGAATAGGTTCTGAGAGTAGACAGGACAGTAAATAGTACAGATTTTAATGAGAAGCCACTGGAGTGTTCTGAGCAGGGGAGTAGCATAATCTGATTTACTTCATGATAAAGGATTACTTTGAATGCTGTATGGCAAATAAGTATGGGCAGACAAGTTAGGAGGCTACTGTAGCAGACTTTGTGAGAAGCCGATGATAGCAAGATATGATGGGGATTAGGCTCATGATTGTAGCAGCAGAGGTGGTAAGAAGTGGCTAGATTTGGGACATGTGTGTATTTACACAGAAATATTTCAAATATCTAGAAAACTCAGAAAATAACATTAATTGATGCACCCATGTACTAATCACTAAACTCACTGCCTTCTAACATTTGGTCACACTTGCTTTGGAATAAAAGAAGAGCGAAGATTCCTGTGTATCTCTCCACCACTTCATACCTCTCTAGAGGAAAGCACTGAAATAAATTTGACATTTATTTTTCTTATGGACAGTTTTGAATCACTACTAGATATATGTATATATATAATGTATAATGTTATTTTACATATTTAAAATTTCATAAATTTCATGCAAATGCAATCATAATGCATGTATCATTTTGTAACTTATCTCATATTTTTCTGTCTCACAAAAAATGCTATATTCAACATTCTTTTACTTTTCCTCTTATTTATGTGCTGAAGTTGTTCTAGGGTGTGTATCCACAAGTGCAATTTCCTGGTCAAAAAACATCCACGGTATCCATACTACAAGTTATTGCCAACTTTTTCTGAGAAGCAGTTGTAACCATTTATATAACCATCAGTAGAGTATGAAAGTTCCTGTTTCTCTTAACCTCTCTGCCAACTTACTTGACTGCTAGACTTTAGAAAATGTACCAGTTTGATGGATATGACATGATAGTTATTTTAATTTGCACTGTCCCAGGCAGAGGGAATAGCAATATCAAGGCCCTGATGAGGTAGCTTGCTGGGTGAATCCAGGAATAGTGAGGAGGCCGGCATATCTGAAGAAAAGTAAGTAGAGGAGATGAAGAAAGACATAAAGTAGAGGGCAAAATCACATAAGTCTTGTAAGTCACTATAAAGACTTCAGCTTTTCTATGGAGTGATTTGGAAAGTTACTGCAGATCTTTTTTGGTAAGCAGACCACATGACTTGATAAACAATCATTAGCTCTTATTATTATATTTTCTAGTAAGGTATAGTAAGACTGCTAAACATAGTGTATTAATTCAATGGTGCTAGTAATAGCTCATACTTATGTACTTACAGCGCAGCAGGTACTTTACATTGGTTAATCTTCTCGATCACCCTTTTACAGATGAGGAAACTGTAATATAGATAGTTAAGTAATGGCCAAGGTTAGTTACAGGAATAGCAAGTTGTAGGTCTGAGGTCCTGAATCTGGCAACCTTGTTGAATTCTGTTTGTAGATTCTCTTGGCTATAGATAGGGACAGTTTGGTCTTGTTCTTTCCAGTTCTTATGATACTTGCTTCTTCCCCATTAGGGAGTTATTAAAATAGTTAGCACCTCTAGTAAAAATGTAAAATAGACCTGGAGAGAGTAGACATTCTTACTCCCGACTTTAGTTGAAATATTTCCAAAATTTTATCATTAAGAAAAATATATTCTCTTTGTTCTTGATGGTGACTAAGAAAAATACGTTTTCTTTGTTCCTGATGGTGACCCTTTATGAGGATAGGAACTTTTTTCCTATGCTGTTTCCTAGGAAATTTGTTTTTAAAAATTACTAAGAATGAGTGCTAAGTTATATCAAGTATATTTCTACATTGTGATGTTGAATCATTCCTGTTTTTGTGAGAAACTTTATCTAGTAGTAGCAATAGCAGTAGTAGTAGTGTGTGTGTGTGTGAATAAACTGCCAAATTCCACCTGACACTGTTCTATTTAGATTTTGTTTTTCTATCTGCAATAGTGACACTGATGTACAGTTTCCTTTTCCTGTATTATCCCTATCTAGTTTTGATAATACTAGTTTTACAAAATTAGTTGAATAGCTTTTTCCCCTCAGTTTTCTTACACAACTTTTACAAGAGGGATTACATGAAATTGTAATAAAGTTATCTAGATTTTGTATCTTTTTGTGGGGAAGATTTTTGATAGACCTGTCGTATTGTAAAGGGTAGAGTTGACAGGACTTGTTAGACTGGAGGTGAGGAGTCAATGAGAGGATGACTTCTAGGTTAGTGGTTTATGTGGTTGGCATTTTTAAATACCAGGCATTGAGACAGGGAACATTAGAGTAGGAGATGGGTGAAAGGTGATTAAGTTTTAGACATGTTTAGGTTTCTTTGGAATCATCAAATGGTGATGTCCAGGTTGTTGTTGGGGTTTAGAAGAGAGGGTATGCTGGAGACAGAGCCTCAGGTCCGTGGTTCATTGATTCACCTCATTTCATTCATTCAAAAAATATTTATTGAGTGTCTACTCAATGTCAAACTCTGAGTATGCTTTCTTTTTCCTCGTCCTCCCAGTTCAGCCTTTCTGAAAGGGATGAAGCCATTTTTTCACCCTATATGGTATTAATGGCAACTGTGTTTCCTGTGTATCTCGTCTGACAGTAAAGTTTTGGGTCCCTCTTCCTCTCCCAGATTTTTCAGAAAGTAGAGTTGGGAGAGGACACATGGTTGACGCGGGTTGGAAAGAAGATTGTACATTTTGTTTGAAATTAGTTTTTAAGTTGGAAAAGTGCTGGATATATGCAGAGGCTTGATGCATGAAATAAATTAAACCCTTAAAAGAACTTTAGGCTTTGTTCTTGGCTATGGCCATAGTCAGCTTTACAAATAGGTGCTGAGGTCAATTTCTACCAGTGAACTTGTTAGAAAGCCATCATTAAAAACGCACATATTAATTTGAGTTGAGGGAGGGTTTAGAATGTGTATTTTATGTAATTCTCTAGGACTTAATCCTCTCGCAAATGAAATAAGTTTAGGACTTGGTGATATCCTAGGTTCTTTCAGACTTTAACATTGTATAATCTATATGCAAAGATACTGAAACTGAGGTATTAAATACTGGAGCCTGAAGAATTCTCATCTGTGGAGGTTAATAAAAGGAATGCTCCTTCTGTACATTTCATTTAAATGCATGTCTGCCTATAGGCTGGAGAATGGAAAGGTGAATCATGAATAGAACACAGTGAACTAAGTCTGGACATGGAGCTGAACAGTTAGGGAGATTACAGGAAATAATGACAAAAGCCTGAATTTCACCACAGAAGACATTTAAAAGAGCCCTGTAAGAAACATGCTATCAGGAAGATATTCTGGCTGGAAGGAGAAATCAGAAATTACACATTTCTTACTCTTTCAGGGCTCTGAGGAATTGGGTAGACAGCAGAACATGTAAAATAAAAACAAAAACAATTAAAAACACAACACTTTTTATGGAAGAAAACCTTTGTGGAAGTGAACCAAGCAACAGGACAAGGACAACATGTCACATCCATCTAGGTCACATTGTACCTTCAGGCAAGACAATCAAGGACTCCGAAAACCTTTGACTGCATCCCAGGTAGCCTGAGGGAAAGACCACTATGACAGGGAAGAGAGATGGTTTTTACTGTGAATGAGTTAACCATGTACTAAAAAGAAAGTAGTTACTTTTCCTAAAGGCTTCGGTGTTCTGAAAAACCTCAAGAAGTTTCTCCAGAGTCTAGAAAAAGCCTCACCACAACGCTTCAGAGCTATGCTACCCGCACTGAGGCTGATCATCACCAATCTGTATTCTCTTCTTTGGGGTGATATTCTGCCAGCAACGAAGTTGGAAGAATAACTACCAAGCAAACCATATGCTTCCAGGAAGTACTTCCATCAACATCATAAAAGTCATAAAGGTTCCGAGATGTTGACAGGGAATAAAGCTGCTTAAATGGCTCTGAGCATGTTCAAGAAATGCATCTATTTAGTTTTATTTTCTAGTTACAGGAATTACTATGTGGTTATATTTATGTATTTATTTATTTTTTTTTAGTATTTCTCCCTGCTCCTTTTCTCCCACAATTCCCTTCTTTTTACCTACACTCCACAGAGACCTAGTTTAAATACAAGGAAAAGCCTTTAAATTCCAATAATATAGAATACATAGAAGTTAAAAAATCTATGTTTTAAAGATCATGGGTTAGAATTAGAAATCACTGACTGAGGAAGTAATTTGGAGTAACAGTTGTATGAATATGTGTAAAAGACTTAGGTTCCAAGTTGCTGGGGGAAATACCACTTAGAAAAGTCAATGTGACTGTATAGGGCCATATGTAACAGCTGCATCTTTAATCAGTTTTTTCTTACTCTCTATAACTAATCTGTGTTCAAATTTTCTTATCTGTTGAAAGGGACTTTTACGCATCTCTTTCCTTCCCCACTTTTACTAGAGTTTTCTGATGCTTTCATAAACTCACACTTAAGATAACCGCATCCCTGACTCTTCTCTGCCTCCATGAATATGTCCTGTACATTTCTTCTACAGTAGTGTTTACTAAATGCTGTTTTTTAGCATACCACCCAGAACCTACAGTGTTTCTCTATATCCTCCATGGCTTTCAAGGCATTCCATAAGTCATCCTTATCTCAGTTATTTTCCCCAATACAAACTTTCTTCTCTCAGGCCAGATTCTATACTGTTTCTAAGTATGCAACCGACATTCATATCTCCCTGCTTTTACTTATGCTTTTCTTTATCAGGAAGATCTTCCTCTTTTAGTAGCCTTATACTAATGAACTTAATTATATCATACTTCAAAGTTTGGCCACATCCTAGCACTGTCCTTATTCTAGACCTAAATACCTTAACTTGCTGAGCTATAATCACAGACTATTCTGCAAAATTTTACTTTACTTGGCACAGATGGAGTCTTGCTATGTTCACCAGGCTGGTCTTGAATGGCTGGTCTTGAACTCCTGGTCTCAAGTGATCCTCCCACCTCGGCTTCCCAAAGTGCTGTGGTTATAGGTGTGAGCCACTGCACCTGGCCTCTGCACAATTTTGTTTCATATCTACTAGCCTTTTCTGTCTTATTATAATATAAGCTCACCGAAGGTAGAAGAGACAGTCGGATATATAGGGAAAAAAGACACCAATAATAGTCACAGTTTAGTGTTCATTAAAGTAAATATCAACTAGAAATCTATGCTATAAGATCTTGGTTTATGACCAGGTGTGGTGGCTCACGCCTGTAATTCCAGCACTTTGGGAAGCTGAGGTGGGCAGATCACCTGAGGTCAGGAGTTCAAGACCAGCCTGGTCAACATGGTGAAACCCCGTCTCTACGAAAACTACAAAGATTAGCTGGGCGTGGTGGCAGGAGCCTGTAGTCCCAGCTACTCGGGAGGCTGAGGCAGGAAAATAGCATGAACCTGAGAGGTGGAGGTTGCAGTGAGCTGAGGTCATATCACTGCACTCCAGTTTGGGCGACAGAATGAGATTCCTTCTCAAAAAAAAAAAAAAAAAAAAAAAAAAAAAAGAGATCTTGGTTTACTGTGCTGTTAGAGCAACCTATTTAGATGTATAAGAGAAAGACTTAATAACATTAAGCACTACTGTGAGGGAACATAACTACGAATCTGCTCATTGCAGAAAAAGGAAACAACTGGAGGATGTTCTAAAATTATCTTCAGCTGCTTATCTCTAAAAGGAACTGTAATCTACAATTGTAAAATATTCTGTTTTGCATATTCTTACAAGAGCTCTTTTTTGGATATAGTCCAAACATAATTTTAAGTAACAGTTTTTCAGCTCTAATATGCTTTGTCTTTTAGAAAAGTTGTTTGGCACTAAACACTAAAAAGGCTTTCATGACTTGACACTAACTTATCTTCCAATTTTACTTTCTACTACCTGGCTCCTAGGTTGCTTGCAAAAATCATTAATCATTTGTTAAATAAGTGAATCTCTGTTGCCACACACTACAGAGCACACTACAAAGAGAAGCAGCCAAGTACAGAGGCTTTGTCCTTGTGACATTTTATTTGGAGTCATATTGAAAACCACTGCTGCTTTTCTCTGACCATGATGATTACTACTGATGTCATGTCTCTCCAGAGTGGTAGACACATTGGCCTTTTCAATGTATCTCAGTTTTGGCTGTCTGAAGGATGACTGCCTATCTCTTTTGGGTGACCACAGGTTACCCAAAGTGAAATTTATATAGGCTATGAAACTAATATATTGTGAGTATCTCAAATGTATTCTACACATTTTATAAAATTCCATCTAGTCCTTTTCCCCTAATTTGGTAACAGAGGGAAATTTACCTTCTTTTATATAACTTAAACCTCTTCCCTTCCACCTTCCCTTCTCCACACTTTATGGTTCTATAGTCTACTTCTATTCCTTTGCTTCCTCTAAGATAGGGATCATCCTTTAAGTTCTTTTAAGCTAATTATATGGAGCCCTCACATCACCCTTCCCTTCCTAACATAGCCTTCACTTGCCCCCAGTTCTCATACTCTCTAATGTCATATTAACTTTTGTTTTCCAAAAGTTAAAACACAAGGACTGTCTGCTTTGCATTAGAGTTAGTACTTGTATTCTCTCTCTTTCCATGTCTTCCCCTATTTGATTGTAAGTTCCTTAGAAAGAGAAGGTTATACCATTTTTATCTTTCTCTCTCCATGCTCATTTTTCCAATTAGGGCTTGCACAGTCATGCTCATTTTTCCAATTAGGGCTTGCACAGTCAGTGACTGACACACACATACACACACACACACACACACACAGTCTGGTTAAAATGAATAGCATATATATTTAGAAGTCTGAAAATAAAAGAAAATCTATCATATGCTTCCCCAACTCACTAAAAGTACAAATTTGTTTTATTAAAAGAAATATAGTCAATTTCAAATTCTGTTTTCCTATTTCAGGAAACTACTGAAGTTGCTGAAAAGGCACCTTAAACTAAAGCAATACTCTTATATTCTACTCAATTCAACTATGACTAACATTTCAATAATATTAATATCTGCTTATGCAAAAGTTAGGAACAGCCTGCCTCTATTATGAAGGCACCATAGACTTAATTGTATCTAAATGATTCAGGATAAAACACACATCAAACTGTTTCACTGAAATCAACTTATGTAGTTGAACAGTTATTGTGTACTATTAAACAGTTGGCACATTTCACATCTTTGGCATGTAAAAGCCAATTGGGTGTAGACTTATGTTGTTTAAATGATGCCAATGTGTACTTCTCACCTTCTTAAATATATCAAAATTCCTTAGGATGCCAAACAAAATCTATCCTCTGGGACTAAAATGTGCCAGCAGTTTAATGGTACATGGAAGCATTACTGGAAAAACTTGAGAGGAGAAAAAAACCCTTTTCCCTGTACCAGTCTAAGGTCTCATAAGTGAAAATGAATTACAGCTCTGGAAATTATCTGATGAACTCTAGGCCTGACAGCAAAACCAGATAATTCAGTACAAATTTTAAAATGATTGCTATATAGTTTTTTCAACTGTATAACCTCTGAGTATAAAACTAGCTTTCTTAAAGATTCTCTTGGCAACCGTGTTTGCTGATTTGAAGCTTCAGAGCAAAGCATGTCTATGAGTTTAGAGAGAAAAAAATTTCTTGATTTTCATTTTCAGAATTGGAGTGGTGGCAGTAATACTTAAGGAAATGGGGACTCTATAAGTAAATATTCTGGTAAATAGGTAAATATGTTCTGTACTTAATAAATAAATGGAAAGGTTGACACCAATTGTGGAAAAATTATGGATTTGCTTGTGGTCTGACAAGCGTGTGCTTGCTTTGTGCTTGAGAGGAGCTTTAGTGTGTAATAAACATAACCTAAGATATTTGTAGGTAAACATATGGTATATGAATATCACTAATTATTGGTATTTTAAACTTGGTCTTTTAAAACTCATGCATTTCACACTTTTAAAATAATGGCAATATAGCATGAATCTTAACATGAGATTCTCTAAATTAATCATTATTACCAAAATAAAAGTCTAAACTATAAAGAGTACTAGATTCTACTTTAAAGTTTTTCACTATTAATAATCTTACACACCAACAAAAAAGACTGAAAGAAGTATTCTGAACTTATTGTACATGTCAAGGAAACAAATTCCATAGCATGTCTACAAAAATCATACTTGAAGTAGCCCTAAGAGAGAACAAATCACAAATAAAAAGTGCTATACAACACAGACCCACAGTGAAGAAAACAATTCCTCTGACATCCATAATAAATATCAATCTCACACTTTGAAAATGAACATATAAGCAGACTTAGTAAAAGCTGCATTTCAATGTATTATACTCATGTATACTTTCCAGAAATGTTTAGTCTTAGAGAATTTTAATTGTGTCACTACACTTTTATTGGTTTTGTCTTTTTCAATACAAATCTGTCTCATCCTAATATTCCCCATTTGTCATGAGAATGCTGGTGTATGAGATCAAAATAGCTAGATTTATCTTTTAAAAAAATTGTGGTAAAAAACACATAACATGAGATCTACACTCTTTATGACTTTTTAAGGTGTGCAGCATAGTATTGTGAACTACAGGTACAATGCTGTACTTTATAATCATTGAATAGCAACTCCTCATTTTTTCCTCCTTCCAGTTTCTGGTTACTACTATTTTATTTTCTGCTTTGATTAGTTTGACTATTTTAGATACTCATATATGTAGAATCATGCAATATTTGCCTTTCTGTGACTGGCTTATTTCATTTAGCATAATGTCCTCAAGATTCATCCATGCTGAAGCATATGTTAGAATTTCCTTTTTTTTTTTTCTTCTCCTCACTCTGTTGCCCAGGCTAGTACAGTAGCACGATCTCCACTCACTGCGACCTTGACCTCCCAGGCTCAGGTTCAAGTAATCCTCCCACCTCTGCCTCCCAGGAGCTGAGACTACAGGCACATTCCACCATGCCCGGCAAACTTTTGTATTTTTTGTAGAGATGGGGTTTTGCCATGTTGCCCAGGCTTGTTTTGAACTCGTAGCCTCAGGCAATCCACCTGCCTCAGCCTCCCAAAGTGCTGGGATTACAGGCGTGGGTCACTACACCTGGCTTTTTTGTTTTTTCATTTTTATTTATTCATTTATTTTTTTGAGACAGGATCTCACTCTGTTCCCCAGGCTGGAGTGCAGTGGTGTAATCACAGCTCACTGCAGCCTTGAACACCTGGCCCAAGCAATCTTTCCACCTCAGCCTCCTGAGTAGTTGGGACTACAGGCATGCATTGTCATGCCTGGCTAATTATTAATTTTTTTTTTTTTTTTTGGTAGAGATGGGGTTTTGCTGTGTTGGCCAGAATGATCTCGAACTCCAGGCTCAAGCAATCTTCCCGTCTTGGCCTCCCAAAGTGCTGGAATTACAGGCTTCAGCCACCGTGCCTGGCTGGATTTCCTTCTTTATTAGGGCTGGATAATATTCCATTGTACATATATACCACGTTTATCTGTTGATGAACATTCAGGTTCCTCTCACCTCTTGGCTCTTGTGGATAATGCTGCTATGAACATGGCAGTGTAAAATATCTCTTCAAGATCCCGGTTTCAATTCTTTTGCATAAATAGCCAGAAGTGGAATTGCTGCATCATATGTAAATTCTATTTAATTTTTTGAGGAACCTCTATACTGTTTTCCACAGTGGCTATACATTTTACATTTCCATCAATAATGCACAAGAGTTACAATCCTTGTCGACACTTATTTTCCAGGTATGAGGTAATCTTATTGTGATTTTGATTTGCATCTCCTCCTTGATTATTGTGATTCTGAGTTTTTCATAAACGTTTTGGCCACTTGTATGTCTTCTTTGAAGAAATGTCTACTCAAGTCCTTTGACCATTTTTGTTTTTTCTTTTTTTTTTTCTTTTTTTTAAATAATTTTTCTTTTTTTTTTTTTTTTTTTTGAGACGGAGTCTCGCTCTGTCGCCCAGGCTGGAGTGCAGTGGCCGGATCTCAGCTCACTGCAAGCTCCGCCTCCCGGGTTTACGCCATTCTCCTGCCTCAGCCTCCCGAGTAGCTGGGACTACAGGCGCCCGCCACCTCGCCCGGCTAGTTTTTTTGTATTTTTTTAGTAGAGACGGGGTTTCACTGTGTTAGCCAGGATGGTCTCGATCTCCTGACCTCGTGATCCGCCCGTCCCGGCCTCCCAAAGTGCTGGGATTACAGGCGTGAGCCACCGCGCCCGGCCTCTTTGACCATTTTTGAATTGGGTTATCTGTTTGTTGCTATTCAGTTATAGGAGTTCTCTAAATATTTCAGATGTTAATCCCTTATCAGATATATGACTTACAGATTTGCAAGTACTTTCTCCCAGTCTGCAGGCCACCTTAATTACTTCCTTTATGGTGCAGAAGCTTTTATTTTTTAATAGTCCTACTTGTTTACTTTTGCTTTTGTTACCTGTGCTTTTCATGTCATATCCAAGATCAACGTCATACAGCTTTTCTCTTACGTTTTCTTCTGGGAGTTTTAAACAGTTTCAGGTCTCATGGTTAAGTCTTTAATCCATTTTGAGTTTATTTTTGTATATGGTGTAAGATAAGGATCCAATTTCATTTTTTTTTTTTTTTTTTTTTGCCAGTAGATATCCAGTTTTCCCAACCCCATTTGTTGAAAAGACTATCGTTTCCTCGTTGTGTATTCTTGGCACCTTTGTCAAAAATCAGTTGACCATATAGTTGTGCATTTATTTCTGGGCTGTGTATTCTTTTCTATTGGTCTATATGTATGTCTTTATGCCAGTAGTATACTGTTTTGATTACTGTAGCTTTGTAATATGTTTCAAAATCAGGACATGTGAAGACTCCAGCTTTGTTCTTCTTTCTCATGATTGTATTGGCTAGTTTAGGTCCTTTGTGATTCCATATGAATTTTAGATTTTTCTATTTTTGTAAAAAATACCACTGGGATTCCCACAGGGATTGCATTGAATGTGTAGATTGTTTTGGGTACTATGAACATTTTAACAATATTAAGTCTTCCAATCTATGAACACAGTATTTCTTTCCATTTATTAATGTCTGCTCTAATTTCTTGTAGCAGTGTTTATAGTTTTCAGTGTACAAGTCTTTTGCCTTCTTGGTTTTTTCCTAAGTATTTTATTCATGGTTATGCCTTGGAAATGAAATTGTTTTCTTAATTTTCCTTTTGACTGTTTAGTGCTAGTGTACAGAAATGCAACTAAGTTTTCCATGTTGTCTTTTCAATCCAGCAACTTTGCTGAATTCATTTATTAGTTCTAACAGTTTTTTTAAATGGAATCTTTAGGGTTTTCAACATATAAGATGTCAACTTAAACAGGGAGCATTTTGCTTCTTCCTTTCTGATATGGATGTCTTTAATTTCTTTCTATTGCCTAGTTGTTCTGGCTAGGGCTTCTGGTACTACATTCAAAAGAAATGGCAAGAATGGGCATCCTTGCCTTGTTCCTGATCTTAGAGGAAAAGTTTTCAGTTTTTCACCATATAGTATGTTAGCTGTGGGCTTTTCATATACGGTCTTTATTATGTTGCTATAATTTCTTTTCATTCCTAGGTTCTGTTTTTATCATGAAAGTGTACTGACTTTTGTCAAATACTTTTTTGGGGGGCATACATTAAGATGATCATGTGCTTTTTCATTCCTCAATCTGTTAATGTGATGTATCAAATTGAATAATGTTCTTATGTTGAGCAATCCTTGCATCCCAGGGATAAATTCCATTTAGTCATGATATATGATTCTTTTACTGTGTTGTTGAATTTGACTTGCTAGATTTTTTGTTGAAGATTTTTGCATCTATCTTCATCAGAGATAGTGGCCTATAGTTTTATTTTCTTTGGTGTTTTTAATCCGGCTTTGCTATCAGAGTAATGCTGGCCTCATAAAATGAATCCAGATGTGTTTCCTCCTCTTCAAATTTTTGGAAGAGTTTGAGAAGAACTGACATTAATTCTTTTTTAAACGTTTGGTAGAATTCACCAGTGAAGCCATCAGGCCCTGAGATTTTCTTTGTTGGAAGGTTTTTAATTACTGCTTCAATATCCTTATTAATTATATTTCTGTTTAGGTTTTAAAATTCTTCATTATTTATCAGTCATAGTCTTGGTAGGCTATATACTTCTAGGAATTTATCCATTGTTTTCTACATGATCCAATTTGTTGACTTATAATTGTTCACAGTAGTCTCTTTTAATGCTTTTTACTTCTGTACAGTCAGTTGTAATGTCTCCTCTTTTATTTCTTTTCTTTTCTTTTTTTGAGATGGAGTCTCGCTCTGTTGCCCAGGCAGGAGGGCAGTGGCGTGATCTTGGCTCACTGGAACCTCCGCCTCCCAGGTTTCAGCGATTCTCCCACCTCAGCCTCCCGAGTGGCTGGGATTACAGGTGTATGCCACCACTCCTGGCTAGTTTTTTGTATTTTTAGTAGAGACGTGGTTTCAGCATGTTGGCCAGGGTAGTCTTGAACTCCTGACCTCGAGTGATCTACCTGTCTCAGCCTCCCAAAGTGCTGGGATTACAGGCATGAGCCACTGTGCCCATTTTAATCTTCGTAAATTTGTTAAGACTTACTTTGTGACCTAACTTGTGATTTATTCTGAAGAATGTCCTATGTGTGCATGAGAAGAATGTATATTCTGCAGCTGTTGGGTACGGTGTTTTGTATGTCTGTTAGATGTATTTGGTCTGTAGTGTTGTTTAAGTCCTCTGTCTCCTTACCAAGCTTCTGTCTGTTCTATCATTTAAAGTGGGATATGAAATCTCCTACTATTATTGTCTTGCTGCATATTTCTCCCTTCAGTTCTGTCACTGTTTGCTTCATCTATTTGGGTGCTCTGATGTTGGGTACATTTATATAACAATTTACAATTATTATATCTTCCTGGTGAATTATCCCTCTTATCATTACATGATGCCTTCTTTGTCTCTTGTGTCAGTTTTTGACAAAAAGTATATTTTGTCTGATGTAAGTATGGCTACTCCTACTCTATTTTTGTTTCCATTTGCATGAAATATCTTTTTCCATCCCTCTTCTTTCAGCTTATGTGTCCCCTTAAATCTAAGTGAATCTCTTGTAGACAGCATATAGTTGGATCTTATTTTTAAAACTCATTCAGCCACTCTGTGTCTTTTGCTTAGGCAGTTTAATCTATTTACATTTAAAGTAATTTTGAATAGGGAGGAAGTTACTATTGCCATTTTGCTGTTTTCTGCCTTATCCTCTCTTGCAGTTTTCCTTTGTGTTTTGTTTCATTTTCATTTTTTTTTTTTTTTTTTAGTGACATGCTTTGATTCCTTTATCATTTTCTTTTGTATCTTCTAAAGGTATTTTCTTTGTGGTTACCATGGGGCTAACACAAAACATTTTACAGTTATAACAATATATTTCAAGCTGATAACTTCAAGTGCATACAAAAACTATGCTATTACTCCCCCCACCCACTTTACATTATTTATGTCACAAAGTAGATCTTGTTACACTGTGTATCCATTGCATATTTTTATAGTTATAGATACTATACTTTTATCATTTAAATTCTATAGAATTAAAAGTGATTTATATACTACTATTACAGTGTTATGGTATTCTGTATTTGTCTATATATTTACCTTTATCAACAAGTTTTATACTTTCCTGTATACTTTTGTGTTACTGTTTCGTGTCTTTTCATTTCAACTTGAAGTACTCCCTTTAGCCTTTCTTGGATGCCAGGTCTAGTGGTGATGAACTCCCACAGCTTTTGAATAACTGGGAGAGTCTTTATTGCTCCATTTTTGAAGAATAGTTTTGCCAGAGATACTATTCTTTGTTGGCATTTTTTTTTTCATTCAGCACTTTGAATATATTATCCCATTCTCATATTGCCTCCAAAGTTTCTGCTACGAAATTCACTGATAGTCTCATGGAGTTTCCCTTGTTTGTGATGATTCACTTTTGTTTTGTTGTTTCAAAATTTTGTCTTTTATTTCTGACAGTTTGATTATAATGTGTCTTAGTGTTGACTTCTTTGGATTCATCTTACTTGGGATCCATTGGGCTTCTTGAATTTGGATATCCATTTTTAGCCCCAGATTTGGGGAGTTGTTTCCATTATTTCTTTAAATAAGCTTTCTGCCTCCTTTTCTCTCTCTTCTTCACAGACCACACACACACACACACACACACACAAAACACAAAATGCTTAATGGTGTCCCATAAGTCCCCTAGGCTTTCTGTATTCTTTTTTTTTGCTCTCTGACTGGATAATTTCAAATGATCTGTCTTCAAGTTTGTTGATTCTTCCTTCGAACCTTCTAAAGAATTTTTAAAAGTTTAGTTATTGTACTCTTCAGTTCCAAAATTTGTTTGGTTCTTTTATATTTTCTATTTCTTTGTTGAAATACTCATTTTGTTCACACACAGTTTCTCTGAGTTTGATTAACATATTTATGATGGTTACCTTGAATTCTTTGTCAAGTAATTCACATACCTGTTTTTTAAGGTTTGTTTCTGGAAATTTATTTTGCTCCTTTGATTGGGCTATTTCCCTGTTTCTTCATATTCCTTATAACTTTGTGTCAGTATCCATATATTTAACAAAGTAACCACCTCTCTCAGTTTTTTCAGACTGGCTTTGTACAGAGAAAGACTTTCGCCAATCAGCCTGGTTAGAGGTTCTGGGAGTCTTTCAAGCTTTTTCTCTGGTTGTGTCTTCTCTAAACTTGTGTGTTTAGATTTTTACTTAGATTTGCTGGTTTCTTTTTTTTTTTTTTTTCCAGGGGCTTGTAATCTCTTGCTCCCTCTGATTCCTCTGATATACTGAAGGTCCTCTAAAGCAGCAGGACATCACCCAGCTCTTTTTCGTTTTCAGTGACCCCCAGGAATCTAGAATATGCTGGGTCCTGTAAGTGTCCTGTGTCAGGCTAGAAGGAATTCAGTCCCTTGGGCAGCCCGCTAAAATGCTAGAATGTTGAACACATGCTCCATTCTTCTCTTTCCCCTTGAGGTAGAGCTAACCAACTTGTATTTTCCGGTGTCTGCTATACTGCAGTTTCTGGAGCAGTAGCACATTGCCAAGCTCCTGCTCTCAGAGCCCTCACACATCTAGAATATGCCAGGCCATGTCAGTGCTCTGAGAGAGACGACACAGAAGCCAGTCCCTTAGGCAGCTCCCCTCAGAAGTCAGAATGTTGGATGTTTATGGTCCAGTCTTCTCTGTCCATGGAGAAGCTTGGAGCTGAGAGTTTCCTTCTGCATGATGATATTCTCTCCAAAATTCATGTTAAAACGTAATCCCCAATACAACAATATTAAGAGGTGTGGCCTTTGGGAGGTGATTAAGTCATGAGGGCTTGCCTTTATGAATGGAACTTGAGGTTGAAGGGAGTGTGTTCTTGCTCTTCTGTTCCTTCCACCATGTGAGGATACCTAGACAGGCCTTCACCAGACACTGAACCTGTTGGTGCCTTGATCTTGGAATTCCCAGCCACCAGGATTGTGAGAGATAAATCTCTATTGTTTATAAATTACCCAGATCTGTGGCATTTTGTTATAGTAGCACAAATGGACTAAAACACCTCCTGATTGACTGGGAGTATGCAAGGACAATGGTGAGAGGGTGCAATGAGTTTTCCTGTTGGCTTACAGTGGCTAATTTTGTACTTGCTTGGGGTGCAGGAGTCTCTTAACTGGTTTCTGGATTTCTCACAAAGGGAAATGGTCCATGTTTTGTTGCTGAATTGGTATTTCCGGAAAAGGAAAGAATGTCTGGGGATTCCTATTATACAATCTTGCAGATGTCACTACTAGACTTTTCTTAAGTTGGCTTCCTTAATAACACAGTCTCACTGAGTAATAGCCATTAAACTATATGAAGAAGGATAAGTCTCAGCCAAACTAATAGTGCTATAGTCAATGTGGCTGAATTATATGTAGTCAAGCTAGAAGATAACAAGCATTTTCGGAAAAAGCTTTCATTCAAGCTGTGTCACACACTCATACTCATAACCAATTTTATAATTAATAAGCCAACTGGTTGTTTGATGAAAATGGCTGGGTGTATAAGGATGGCAATCAGTTTTTGGAGTATAGTAGTAAATGGGTTAATTCATTAAACAGCTGAAGCAGTTATGCATATAGAAAGACCCAAAGCTCTCCCACAAATACAGATTACCATGATAGCCAAACAAAACGGGGTTAGAAGTGTATAACAACAAAAAATTTTTTTGAGATCTGAAGTCTAATTTCTAGTATTGGTATCTATTATTATTTTTATTACACATTATGCCACTAGTGACATTTTATATTTAATTCCCAAAATGATTATTTGCCTATTATTTCATTTTATTTTTGTATCATCCCCATGAGGTAGAGCCTGAGGAAATGGGCCCATATATATTTTTATTGCTAAGTTAGTACATAGATACTAATTGCGGAAACAATCTGTTCAGAGACCATAGAGCAGTGGTACTGATAGTTATTATGGTTTAGTACAGCCATTATAACTTACAGTAGACATCCTACCTCATAAAACATTTTGAAATATACTGCATGTATAACTTTCTTAGCCCTTATAAATGACCAAGCGCATTTTAAAATGAGCTGCAATTACAACATTCTGTTTTACTAGTTTAAAACATTTCTTTTGGATTTGATTTTTCTTTGAAGTCTGGAAGAGAATGAGAGCCAGGAATATGTTGACATTTTCTCCTCTAGCTAATAAGACTATTCTGTGCTTTAATATAAATGAATTTATTCTATATTTTCTTTCTATCTATTATGAAACCACTCAAATAGAAAGCTCAATATGCCTTCCTAAGATTCATGGTGTAATTTATCATGAGGTAAGGAGATCATACTGTACCCTTTCAACCTAACTTTAATTTTGGTTTCCAAACAATATATATCTCTTTCAAGGTTAAAAGCACTGAAAGTACACATGAACACTAAGGAAAATCTTAAAATTTCCTGAAATGCATTAGCCATCCTATTTATATAACAAATATCTTGTTTGTTTATGATGATCTACATCATTAATCCAGATAAATAAACGTTGAAGTGAAGGGAGCTGGGTTTGCTGTGTTGTCCATTGCCCAGCAACCAATGGTTATAATTGTTTTTCAGCAGAGCACTGCTGCAAAGACTTAGAGCTTTTGCAGCATATGCTACTTTGTATATATATACAGATCCAGGCAGGAAAGCCTAAGAACTCACACTTACTATTGGTTAGCTGGGCAAGTTTGGGGTATTTACTTTTTAAAAATTGTACTTCCCTAAAACATTAATGTTTGTCACAATTAGGGTACTAGGTACACAGAAGCTTTCTAATAGTATCTATATACTTGAAATACTTAATTTTTTGACAAAAACATAAATGTCTACCAAGTTAATTCTATGCTTTTATTCTTTAAAGGACATTTTTATGAACTTTGAAAAAATCATAACAGTAATATATGCTTATAATAGATTAATATAATGTAAAATAATATATGTATAAAAGAAAAACTAAAAATGCCGTTCCTATTTTTAATTCCCTAGTTCCATCCTCTGAGGTAACAACTCTTCAATAGATTATGTATTCTTCTTCAACCTAGCATATCCTTATTAATGATATAAAGCAAATAGCTTTTGAAACCTATAATCATCTTTATCATCTATTGCTGGAGGTTATTTCTCTTATAAGGTTTGTTTATATGCTTTTTTGGGAAATAATATAATGGCAATATTTCATGCTTGATGTAAAGTAACAGGCACTTTATTTCTGAGATAGATGAGCCTCTTTAAATTGAAAAACATACTTGTAGATCTATGCAAAAGACACTACTTAGCATCTCTGCCAAAAAATCTGCTATTCAACAGATGTGTACTTAGAGTATCTATTCTGAATGCTTGATGCTATGCAGTGTTTGTGCTACAAAGAAGCTGAAGATACATGCTCTTTCTGTAATCAACCTCTCCTATGCCTGTGTTAAGTTACTACCTTTCTGAGTCTCAGTTTCTTCATTATTCAATAATTCTTCATTATTCAAGCAGTTATGTGAATCAATAATAATAGATAATGGGCATATTTCCTGCCTTCACCATCAGAGCTTACTAGTGTTTGATATTCTTTAGCGGATACAGTGAAAAGTATAATGACAAGATTGATACATTTACTATGTTCACTGACATTAATAAATGAGCAGAAGGGAGGGAATCATGTCCAAGAGTAAGTGAACACAGTAGCTTCTGTGGCTAGGCCTCTTAACAGTTTGGAATAATTTACAAACAAAGGAAATGTCCTTTTGACATTCAATAGAAATGGTAACCTTATCTTCTATTCTTTAAGGAGAAGTGCTATATTAGAAAGAACATGAGACCTGATTCTCCCAAGTCCTCCTTCGCCAATAAACTAACTGGTCTGAGCCAATAAATCAAGATCTCAAATTTTTTATGTATAAAAAATAATTAATATCTACTCTCCTTTCATAATCACATTTTTAGTTAGCAGTTATCATGTGAAACAATACAACAAATGAGACACAGCTTTCCTCTTGTTAGTCTCCCAAACAAAAACTCTACATATGTTCACTTTAAAGTTAAAAAAAAAACTGTAAAAATAAAGTTCTTTTTCTTTTGAGCCCAAAGCTGAGGACACTGATACTGTCCATAGATAGTGACGTTTCTTAAGGCCACATTACCAGAGATTACTATAAAATTATGAAATTTGAGCCACTTATTGTTGGCCTTTTATTATAAAAATATATTTCATTTTGAAAATGAGACAAGGCCAAGTGTTAAAAGATATAGCTCAAGCTTAGGCAGTTCAAGAACTGTTTCCTACTCAGAAACAGAGTTCATTATAAACTATGTTTCTGTTTATTGTTTATTAAAGAAAAACATAATATTAACATGCAAACCAACACATCAATCAATTCATACTGTATAATATAATCCAGTGGTTCCCAAAGTGTGTTTTTTGGAACACTGGTTCTGTATGATAGGACTTACATAAAAGAAGGTTCTATAATCAAATAATTGTTAAAAATGCTGGGCTAAACAAGGTAATGTGGTATTTTTTTTTCCATTAGGATTCCTTTTTTTTTTTGTGGCCACCTGCCCCTTCATTAGGATTTCTATGTTACTTTACAATTTTAGGTAGAGACCATATTATGCTGAGTTTCCTCAGCATATTTGACCAGATAATTTTTTTGTTGATTTGTAGCATCTGATAGAATTAGCGTTACACAGCATGCATTTGGAACATGCTGGCATATCCTCTCCTGTAAGATTAGTTACCAAAAATCACAAATGATCCCAATATTGCTTACAGTCTCCCTTTTCATGTGTTCCCCTGTCTCCTGCCCCCTTTATTTCTTCCTTTTAAAATTACTATAATACCAGTTCCCTGGTCTCCTTTCCTCCACCCTCTTCTGTACCTTGTCTAACAGTGAACTTCCCCAAATTTCCATTTCCCTCAGGTCACTCTACTGAAAAGCCTTTCTAGTGTACTCATGTTTATAGTCTTCAATTCTGTCTTTGATAACCCCTTGATCTGATGTTCCCAGCCTGCTTTTCTGATCTTATATCCTGTATTTCCATGAGAAGAAAGCTTACTCACTTTCCCCAAATCTGTTCCTCAATTTTCCAGATCTCAATCTCTGTTTACATTCTCCTCTAACTGAGATCTTCCCTCAATCCTATTGATTTTGCCAAAGTCTCTCTGATATATCACCCTCCTTTGTTAAGCATTCTTAGAATCTTAGCCTTTTCTGAAAAGGTAAGGAAACTGACATTAAAAAATTTTTTTTTACTGTGTGTCAAGAATTTCTTAAGAACTTGACTCTGCATCAAAAATTACTCCTTCTATCAGCATATAAGTATAACGGCATGGGGTGCAGTTGCTTACAGGATGGACCCATCCCTGGCAAAAATAGGGACTAAGTAATGCCCAAAGTGAGGCTTCAGCAATTGGATCCAGATACTCCCTAAGGGTGGAAGAGGTATACCCTCTACCACAGCCAAGGCTCCAACTTAATAAGTTTCAGGAAGGAATGGCAAGAGTTATGAGGTAACTTGTCTTTGTGGGAAATACAGTGCTTGTGGTGAAAAGATTCTATTCTGTGAAGCTGGTTTCAAAAGTGATGGGTGGGGCTCCAAGAGACAAACTCAGAGACTGGCCATGCCTGCAAGATGAAAAGACTGGCACTCCATCCCCCAGTGAACATCAGTCTAGGCAGAGAATGTGCTTATCTGTCCCTGTTCCTGTGAAGCAAGGCAGGGAGAACTAGAGAGAAATGGCAGGGCAGAGAGAAGGGGTGGTGGTGGAGCAGCCTGCATGACCATGGTCTGGCCGGGCAAGGATGTAGGAAATTCCTGTGGGACAAGCAGGGTGAGTTGCACTTGAGTCAGCTTGCTGGTGTTCTACCCAAGATGATGACCTGCCTGGCAAGGGGAATCCATCAGCAAGAGGCTGGAGAGGCATACCACTGTGAGCAGGAGAGGAGATGGAACAACTGCTGTACCCTGACTTCAGAAAGTATGATGTGGATGCCTCACAGGGCCTCTGAAAAGCTCAAACATCTAGCCCGTGAAAACGCCAGCATTTGGATTCCTGCCTCAGAGGTAGTCAGAGAAGCAGTCATAATGAACAGAAGACTCTTGAGTGGCCAGCTGTGTAAAGAAACATATGCCTCTTCCCACTCTTTTTTCCCTGGCCCAACAAATTGGAGGAACTCTTGCAAAGAGGAGGGAGAACCATAATCTTTGAACCAGATTCTGCTAATTCCTTCAATATCTCAAATAGTGAGGATCCTCACTGAAGTCTGCATTGGGAAAAAAGGAGAGGAGATTCTAAACTACATTTGAGGTTAAAAATTTAAAGATGTAACAGTGAATTTTAGTAAACAAGTGACCCTAAAGCTGCAGAATAACACAAAGATATATGTAAGGGACAGGAAAAGATTTTACAAAGCACACTTGAAAGCCACAATAACAACAAATCAAACTGTTTAATGTGTATGCTTCCTGAGTTGAGATGCCTCAATAAACTGGTAAAAGATGTTGGCCATGGCTCTTATTTCATGCTTTTGTATGGTGGCATCCTATACTCTGGAGTGAAAGAAAGACTGTGGAAGAAGTAAGTCATGGCCTCTGGCCTGGTCACTTGCAAAATCTGCAAATAAAGTTAATGAGAGTTATTAGGATCTATCATGTTGGTGATTTGAAGGCACTGGTGTCAAGGAATTACACTGCCTATTATCTTTAAATTCTTCTATTTTGGAGACATAGCTTTAGACAAATTGGTCTAGCAATGCCTCCATTATAACTAGTCAATATTTTATAACAGCAGTTTCAATTAAAACAGTGATTTTATAATTACAACTATTTGCAGTCAATGTTAGTTTTTATATAAAGAAACATGAAATCACCTTTGATCAGGGAGACAAGAAGAAAATAAAGCCAGCAGTAAGATGTTGGTTGACACTCCCTTTTTTCCCACATCCTTTCTCTTCCCAGTCCAGTCTTCTCGAGGGGTCTAAGCATGCACTAACAATATAAGAGGGGCCTGGTAACTTCCTTTCCACTTCCTTAACCAGGACAAACTGATGTGAAGTCCAGTTCTGTCATTAATTAGCTACATAACCTTGGGCTGGGCAATGTGGGGGTAGAGGTGAGGGTTAGCGTAGCCATCTCTAGAAAGTTTTAAAATGTCGCAATTCTTGGAGTATCCACAAATCCCCTTTGTTTTATATTTAATATCTCCAGGCCTTTGACATAGACAACCCTATTTATTTTATACTTGCATTTGGTGTTCTAACTAGATGAAGGAAACAGCCTATTTACTCAAGGTACCTGCAACCAATTAGGATTTTATCTTCTAGAAATTTGCTTTAAGACAAAGCCTCAAACACTGCACAGTGTTTATAAATGTGATCTGCTTTTTCAGTGCATAAATAAGTAATTTGCTCCTTTTTCAGATCTCCTATAAGAATCTTTTGGAGGCAGATTGTCAGGGTTTGAATCCTCCATGTGCCCTTTACCACAGAGTGATCTTGGGTATCAGTTACTTCAGCTGTAAAATGGGGATAATGATAGCATATACATTAAGGTCTTTGAGGATTAATGACTTAATACATGTAAAGTGCTTAGAACAATGTCTGGCATAATACATGTTAGCCATTATTTTATTTTAGGTAGACTGGGTCTATCCAGCAGGTGGGCCCTGTTTCTTTGGCATCACACAGAAAACCCTGTGCCTCAAAGGGTCCTGTGTTTGGGGTTTAATGTTCTGTGTTTGCTGTCATGAAATTCCTAATGATTTCATTATTGAATTTATGTTTTGTAAGTGAAGTTTGTGGGGACAATGAAGTACGTGTGGACCCGGGGGAGTGGGTGTTGCGGGGTGTTGGCTACTATGCAGTCCCTGTCCCCTGGCCTCTAGGATGGATAGTCCACACCCACTCTGCCATACCCTGGGACTTCAGCCCTTACAGGACTCCCAGTCTCCTTTCTCCTTCCTTAGTGACTAGTGACTGCTATCACTTTCTGCCTCGTTCATGGCCCGGATGAGGGTGTAAAAAGGGTTAGGGTTGACCCTTGGCATCTTGAGACAGGACTTGGAGGCAGCTGTCCTGCCTTAAACTGGCAGTGCCTCAGGACGTTTGGTGGGTGACTGGGCAGGGGTAAGCTTCTTGCCGCCTCCCATCCAGGTACCTACCACGTTATAGCATGGAGGCTACAAAAGTCATCCAGAGAGGGCTAGGGCAGTGGGCCTGTGGGAGGGTGATGCCTGGCTCGACTTCCCCACTTCTGGTGACCACAGCCCATCAGCTCAGTGGCTGGCAAGAGCAAAAACCTGATACCTAATGGGCGGCTTGTGTCCCAAGTTGTGGGGTGAGACCCACAGTGTCCTGTGAAGTCTGTGCTGAGTATCCCTGTGCCTGAAGGAGCACGACCTTAATTAGCAAATACAGCAATACAGGTAGAGAGAGGGAGAGAGAGGGAAAGAGAGAGAGAAAGACAGAGAAAGAGAAAGAGAGAGAGAGAGAGAGAGAGAAAGAGACACCTTGGGAGAAAGGGAAAAGGTTCATATTTTAGTATTTTTAATGGCAAGTTTTCTGGTTTTTTGAATCATATGACCCACATTTTCATTTTCACTGGGCCCTGCAAATTATGTAGTCATTCTGTCTGCAAGGCTTACTTTCTTCCACAGAAGGGTTTTACAACTTTTACTAGGCATTTTCACTAAGAAATCACAGATGATTGATTATTAAACTATCTGAATATAGATAATGTCAATTGTAAACATCATATATAAATTTTAAAATGTATAACCAATTTTAAAAACTCATACTAGCTCAATATTTCTAAGATTACCATTCTCTTTATTCCACATAGTGGAAATCAAATACTGCCTCCTTCTTCCTGAATTCTCAAGTCTTAATCATTTGTGTTTTGGACAAAAGAATAAACATTGAAAACAGACAATGACAACAAAAATAATACATTAAGAGTTTTCTGTGGGAAGTTTTCTCTTACTTCCAAGGGCCAGATTGGATAGACGTGTTTTTATCTGAGGAACACTGCAATTATTTAATATTTGAAATATTATGTATGTTTAATATGATATACATTACCATTAAGTTACAATTTTTTACTCAAAATATCAATATTTTCCACAAGAAATATTGTGGAAGCTGCTGGCCACAGGGCTGTATATTAGGTTGCTGTGGGTACACAATAAAAGTGAGGAAGGCAATGGAGAGGGTCACAGCATCAGTCAGGGAGGCAGTAGTAAAGGTGAACTCATTATCATTACAACAGGTTATAAGTTATTGCCAATTATTTAAATTATAAAGATGGCAAGATCAAGCCTGAAAAGCACATAAAAACAAAATAAACATATTGTGGAACCTATGAATTGTACACAATTTTAGTTTGGTAACGTTTTGTTTTTTTCAGTTCAATATCATTTTTAATTGAACCATTTTATCTGAGAAATGATTTGCTCATTTATATTTTCCAATTGATTAATGCCCCCAGGGTCCTGCCAAATTTGAATCTGCTACCCCCCAAATTCCCCACAAGACCTGCCACTGCTTCAGAAGTGTGCTGAATGAAAGAAGGCAAATCCAGATTCCAGCTGAGCAGTCAGGAAGCATCATCATGGGTTGAATGAAAAATCAGGAGTTGGATACACAGTTTTAGAAAACATATTAAAAAAAAAAGCCAAGACAGTTAAAAATTCTAACAAACCAAAATCAGGGTTGTGATACAGTACTAATGATATTTGTGGCTAGAACCTATGTTATAGTCCATGAGCTTATAATTTTCTGTTTCTTTTAATGGCAACAGGTTAATATCCACAAGGAAAATCATGCATACCCAAATCAAAAGGGACCTATTGGCATAAGGCATCTTGGCATCAGACTAGATTTACACACGCTGACATGTCAAAAGCCTTGAAACAGAAACTTCAGAACCTCCTCATGAATGCTGAAGGCAGCTCATTGACTTCATACTAGCTCAAAAGTAATCTTTCCAGGGATGGCATTCAACCACACAATCAACAAAACTGGCAAACAAAGCCTGAATATGTACTTGGCAGTGAAAGTCTTAAAGCAGAACAAAATATAAGACAGCTTCCAAAGCTGCCAAGTTTCAAATAAGAATCCAAGACTCTACATACAAAATAGGGAGTAAGGCACATTTTGAATAGCAATTTTAACTGATAGGGTAGAGTGAGCAAATTGAGCAATAGCCTCCATTTCTGTACCATGATCACAAACTCCCCTGGCCTGTCTTCTTAGGCTGGGCAAGAGAGCAAAGGGAACATGATTTCATTCCATCTGGTACTTGGCACGTATCTTCTTTTTGCTTTATCTTGCAGCGTGAATCTGCTCGTGCCCTGGTGTCCTCTCCAACTTTTCTTCCTAGCTATGTTATTCATGTTTCTTAAGAGCAAGGATTTTGCACAGTATGTCACACTTAGTAGCACTCACTGGTGGATATTTATGAAGGGTATTTTAAATGTTTGGTTGGAATAACCTCAATTGATTACTTAGTACTCCTCTCAGTTAAGGTGTAAGTTTCAGTGAGTTCAAATTCTACCAGAAAACTTAAAAAGTTGTAAAGTTTTACTATGCCTTACCAACTACTCCTTTGCTAAGCAAATGAAAGAGACTTTAATTCCTTTAATCTATTATTATTTTTTTTTTTTTGGCCTTACTATAGTACAAGGGTGCTGAAGTGCATGCCTGCATCAGCAGGTTCCCACTTCAGTACAATTCAAGCAAAACAATTTGAAAAAGTGCCAAACTATCTTGGGATTGGGCAGACAATAGTGACCCTTCATGATTCCATGAATAATGTAAACAGGGAACATATTGCTGAGGTCAAAGGAAAGTAAAAAAAAGTAATTGCCTAGAAAGAAAAAAGAGGTGTAAGATTTTAGGAGAACAAACAGCATTTGAAATGGAGATCATATTGTTTACACATTAAGTTCTGAGTTTTCATTTTTCCAGTGCCAAGGCTGTGTTAATTACAATTATTTATCTTAAAGGTTTCTGCAGGCACAGAACTGTGGTGAGAATCTGTGCCTAACTCTTCCCTTCTGCTTGAATAAAAATAGAAGATGCAGTAGTCAATATAACTTCACTTCATCAAAACTATGTCAGAACTTTTAATACAAAAAACACTTGAAAAAAAACAAAGCTCTTTTACAAAAGGCCACTCCAGTGATTATGTAGTGGTGTCTCATTATGATTGTTCCCAATATTTTATTGTGAAAAATTTCAGATATAAGAGAATATGCATTTACAGATCACTTAGGTTGTACAAGGAACCATTCTCTACACTTGCTTTTTCACCTCTCTAAAGATCTATCCACATTCACCAGTCTCTAATTTGTGACGAATTTCAAAGAAAGTTGCAGACATCAGTATACTTTACCCCTAACCACTTCAGCATGCATATCATTATCTAAAGTCAGTATTTGTTTATGGTTCCTTTTAAAAATCGGTTTAATGAGATATAATTCATATACCATACAATTCACCCTATGTTTCTTTTTCACATAAAAACTTTTAGTGAAGAAAACATAGAACATTTTTTTCTTCTGTCATTATTGTATGTATCAGTTAATACTTGTGGCTTTCAGATCTACTGATAAACACAAAACTACAAGTTTTGGAAAAAATCAAATCTTCAAGTTTGGAAAAGACCACAGACTCTTCCTCCAACCATAATAAAATGAGAAATTTCATTATTAGAATGATAAAAACATAATTATAAACCTCAACTTCAAATGTCAGCTATTAAGACAAATGATGTTTCATCTATAACTATTCCACAAAATGCCACTGTAGGCCATGGATCCAAATACTTTAAACTACCACAGTTTTAGGCCTATTTACAGGTACACATTGTATTTTCTTTCTTTTCTTCTTTTTCCTTTTCTTTTCTTTTCTTCCTCCCTCCCTCCCTCTTTCTCCCTTCCCCTCCCCTCCTCTTCCTTTCATTTCTTTTCTTTTTTCTTTTCTTTTTCAGGTTCTTGCTCTGTCACCCACGCTGGAGTGGTGCAGTGGTGCAATTATGCCTCACTGCAGTCTCAATCTCTTGGGCTCAGGAGATTCTCCCCTCAGCCTCTCAGAGTAGCTGGGACCAGAGGCACAAACCACCACACCTGGCTAATTTTTAAATTATGTGTAGAGATGAGGTCCCACTATGTTGCCCAGGCTGGTCTCAAACTCCTGGGCTCAAGTGATCCTCCCACCTTGCTCTCCCAAAGTACTAGGATTACAGGTGTGAGCCACTGTGCCCAGACTGTATTTTCCAAATACACTATACAGCATCACCCATTCCATATGCTCTTGTACACTGTGACCTTGCTCCTCCACCATTAAGTGTCAGGGCTTAATTTTTCTCCCCTTCAATCTGAGTGAACTTGTTATTGTTCTAATCCATAAAGTATAGCAGATGTGATAGCTTTATCAGTTTTGAGATGAGTCATAAAAGGCAATGCATCTTGTTTACTATGACACTAGCTTTTGGAGCCTAAGCTGCCATCTGAGTAGTTTGACCATCATGTAAGAAGCGATCACCATGCTGTGAGGAAGTCCAGGCCACATGCAAAGGCTACACACAGGTGCTCCAGAAGACAGCTCCAGTTAAGGTCCTAGTGGACGGTCAGCATCAACCATTACATAGGTCAGAGAAGACACTTCTAGTTGATTCCAAACGTTAGCCATCAAAATTTTCCGACTGAGTATCTAGGTACTATGGAATAGTGCATCCAATGAGCATGCCTGCTGTTCCCTACACAAGTTCCTGACCCACAAAAGCCTTGAATGTAATGAGTGTTTTCCATAACTATGTTTTGGTGTGGTTTAACACACAGCAATAATCACCAGAATAGCCCTTTTCTACTCCTCATTATGCAAAGCAAACCAGAAAGCACCACTGTTTTAAAAAGAAATATAATTGTTCTTCGGCAGGCATATCTGCATATAGAAAATATCTGGCAAGATACCACCTCAGATGGTTAATATTCAGGTCTATATTTAGGTAGGTAGAAATTTTATAAAGTACTGCTCTAAGAATTTCATGATGTTTGCCAGTTCCAGCTACTAGTTTGATAGTAATGCTATTTGCCTATATTCAGAAATAAACATAGACTAAAGCAGCACACATGAAAAGAGGGTTTTAGGGGCTGGGCTCAGTGGCTCATGCCTGTAATCCCAGCACTTTGGGAGGCTGTGGCAGATGGATCACTTGAGTCCAGGAGTTTGAGACCAGCCTGTGCAACACAGTGAGACCCCGGGTCCATTAAAGAAAGGGTGGGGTGTAGTTGATTGTAAACTCAATATGAGTCAACCATGGATGTGGTTATCAAAAAACTAATATATTCCCAGGTCCATAAATAGAAGCACTATGATGAGGTCATTTTTTCAGAATAATGATTTTAAATGTATAAAATAAAATACACTAAACTACAAAGGAAATAAACTTCACTGAAATGTTATCAAATAATAAATTCTTTTTTCTTTCTTTCTTTTTTTTTTTGAGACAGAGAGTCACTCTGTCTCCCAGGCTGGAGTGCAGTGGTGCGATCTCGGCTAACTGCAACCTCCGCCTCCTGGGTTCAAGCGATTCTTCTGCCTCAGCCTCCCGAGTAGCTGGGACTACAGGCGTGGGCCACCATGTCCAGCTAATTTTTGTATTTTTAGTAGAGATGAGGTTTCACCATATTGGCCTGGTTGGTCCCAAACTCATGACCTCGTGATCTGGCCGCCTCAGCCTCCCAAAGTGCTGGGATTACAGGTGTGAGCCACCGTTCTTGGCCATAAATTCATTTTTTATATAACCATCTATCTGCACATTTTTATTAACCATTGAATAACAAGAACAGCAGTGGGCCTAATACTAATATATTACAAAGGAGATAAGTAATACTTTGAGACTGCAATAAATACATGAAAAAGTCTGTGATTTCTGTTGACAATAGTCACAGTTACTGCTAATGCGACTGTGGTTTGTTGCCTAGATTTATAACTAAGAAAATGTTACGTTTCAGTGGGAGTTTAGTAAGAATAAACATGTACATTTCTCTTCAACTCAAGTTCCTGGAACTGCCAAATTCTATCCACAGACTCCTTGTTCTTAAATCCCTTCAATTCCTTCATTTATCTATGATTCCTCAGGCTTATGGCATTTGTGGCCTCCTCATTCATTTTTTTTTTTCCTGCTGCCAAATTAACAAGTTGGGGAGAAAGTTTAGAATAAAAGACACATAAGACCCCCGGTTTGAGCAATTTCTTATATTTAGAACTGTTCATTATCTTCTCACCATCAATAGAATCTCATCCATTATTCCAGGCCTAGTTCAAGTCCTACTTTTTCTAGTAATGCAATATAGTCCATAAAGATTTCTCTTTTCTCTGAATTCTTACTGCATTTGGCATCAATTTACTCTCATTTTAGAACTTAATTAGTCTCCATTTCATTCACTATCAGTTTTGTCTTCTCACCTAGACAGGGAGGTTTACAGAAATTGAGAATGTTTGTTATGTTGTATTATCCAAAGCTTACTGCTAGGTACATTGCAGGTACTTGATATATCCCTGTATAATGCTTATCCTATTGGTAATGTTGTCCAGCTATGTAAATCACCTATATTGCAATGGGAAACTGAAACTACATGTATTATTTCTTACTATCACTGTCAACAACAATGGATCACTGATGGGCTACACATGGTATATCCTTGGTATTAATAATAACACTTATGTGACAATTATGTGCCAGATACACTTCTAAGCACTTTGCATATTAATCTTATCAGCTCCATGATATAGAAACTGTATTTATCCCCATTTTACCAATGAGAAAACTGAGGCACAGACAAATTAGTAAAGAGATAGAATGTAAAAGCAGATACTCTTTTCCAGAGCCAATGCACTTAACCACTACACTGTACTGCTACTCAAGAACTTCATAAATAAAGAACTAGGCAGAGCACGGTGGCGTGTGCCTGCAATCCCAGCACTTTGGGAGGCTGAGACAGGGGAATGGTTTGAGGTTAGGAGTTCGACACCATCCTGGGCAACATAGTAAAATCCTGTCTCTACCAAATAAACAAATTAGCTGGATGTGGTGGTGTGTGCCCAGAGTCCTAGCTACTCGGGAGGCTGAGGCAGGAGGATGGTTTATAACCCAGGAATTGGAAGCTGCAGTGACCTACGATCATGCCACTGAACTCTAGCCTGGGGGACACAGCGAGGCCCTGTCTCAAAAACAAACAAACAAACAAACAAACAAACAAACCTCCTTGTATTAATATATATCTCTAACTTTACATGAAATCACTGGTTTGACAATTAGCTTTTCTTCTGCTAAACTCCTGTATCCCTTGACCGTGTAATAATTAACTCAGCCTTGTACTGTTTGAATTTTATTATAGTAAAGCAGTTACCATCTACTAAGTGCTTGCTCTGTGTCAGATCCTAGGCTAACTGATTTAATGTATAGTTAATCTTTGTAACAACCCAATGAGGCAGGAAAGGAAACCTAGGCTCACATATAAGTAGCAAAAGATGAAGCAGTAAAAGAGCAAGGATTCTAACCTAAAACTGTCTGACACCAGAATTCATGCTTTAAAACACTTAAGCTATGTGTTTAGCCTCATTTCTACAACTAGATTACAAATTCCTTGAAGGCAGGGATTATGTCTCATATTTGCTTGCTGGTTCCACAATACTTTGAATGCCTGATCTTAATATTTAGAAATTGTTTCTTGATTGATACAACTGACATTTCACACAATTCAGCATGCTGTAACATGAACACATTGGAATCTCTCAGTAACTGTGTGCATGTCTTTTGGGAAGCTACCTACATTTTTCCATCTTCAGCTTCTTATCTTTAAAAGGAAAATATAGCTAATAATAGGAGTGTTTAAATATTAAAAAGGTAATAATATCTGTAATATATTTATTACAGTGTCCACCACATAGAAAGTAATCAACTAATTCTGGTTTCCTATTCCCTTCTTTGAAACACAGTTTTTTTTGGCCATGTCCACAAAGACTGATTTTAGTAAGCATTTTTAATACAAATGATTACATTTGGTTGTACAATTTTAATTTGTAGCATTTAGTCTAATTTCTCTTTCTTCTTTTTCTCAAACTCAGCTAAAATGGAAATATTAGCTTATTTTAAATATGAGAAAGAGATGCCATCTGAGCCAATGAAGTGGTTCTTCTGTCTCTACGAACTATCACAGTGGTTACTGACGAGTAAAAATGAAAGAAATGTGTGGTAGGCAGAATAACAGTCCTCAAAAAATGTCCACACCATACTCTTTGGAACCTGTAATATGTTACCTTAAATGGCGAAGAGGAATTAAGGTTAAAGATGGACTTAAGGTTGCCGATCGGTCACCTTAAAATAGGGAGATCTTGGTTTATTTGAGTGGGTCCAATGTAATTACAAGGATCCTCAAAAGTGAAAGAGAGAGGCAGAAAAAAACTCAGAGTTGGTAACGTAAGAAGGACTCAAAACTAATGTTGCTTGCTTTGAAAATGGAGGAAGAAGCCATGAGCCAAGGAATGCAGGCAACCTCTAGAAGCTGGAAAAGGCAAGGGAATAGCTTCTTCTTTGGACCATCCAGGAGGAACGTAGCTCTACTGACCCCTTTTTGGACCTCTGCCTGCCAGAACTGTAAGAAAATACATCTGTATTGCTTAACCCACTAAAATTATGGCAATTTTTCATAGCAGCAATGGAAAACTGGTACAGCATGTAAATTCCACAAATTTGGAATTGTGTAAAAACAAATATGGTCTTAAACAACTTTTAAGTAACAATATGAATAACAACAGTGATATTTCTCTTGATTGTACTGGAAGAAGTAAAATGAAATATAGTAAACATCATCACTGCGGAGTCATTACTAACATTTACTTTTAACTAGCTGGGTTAGAAATAAAAAATTTTTCTTTGCAATTTATCCTTTAGTCACTAGAATGTCCTTCTGTTTGTGAACATGATAAAAAAATTCTAAGGAAATGATTTTAATTACAACAAGAGAGATGTCTGTTTTGTTCAAAATAAGAAAGTATTTTTCATTCTATCATTATCATGCCTAAAATACTATCTTGGCTAATTGTTACTAAAATGTATTGCCTGGCTCTCAAATCCCTATATCTTACCAGACTTAAGTAGTTTTACATCCAAAATGAAACTTATGATTATCATACAGTGCTGGTCTTTTCTATACCATCACAGACACTGGTCACCCCTAAATCTCTTATATATTTCTACTCTGCTTGACATGTTCTTTCTCTTCTCTGTCCATTCAGCACAAACTGTCCTTCTCTAAGCACTTATATAGCATTCATATTCTCTAACTGCATTTTAGCTTCCATTGCACATTATTGTTTGTTATTTGTATTCCAATCATTATACTGCAGGTTTGTATGTTAATTTCCCTGTTACCTCCTTGAGGAGAGAAGATGGTCGATGGGTCCATAGGGGTTTATTATATTATTCTCTACTTTTGTGCATGTTTGAAATTTTCTATAATAAAAAGTTAAAAATAAATAAAACAAAATTGGGTAGGTACTCTTCTACCTGTAAAGCTTTCTTTCAATGTCTAGGTTTCTCCTTGTCTAGCACTGTAAGGTTGGTGGAATTGAGTTTGCCTCTAAAGTTACACCTCTTTTGGTTGAGGAAACACAGCACAAATATATAATAATATGATGCTCAAAGGGTCATGGCCTTATCTGACATTAATAGTAGATTTCTATAAATTAGAGTATATTATGCAAGATAAAACTTTTACCATTGCTCAGTAAAGAGAAGTACAAATAATTTAACTCACTGGTCAATTGTCTGTATAATCATTATACTTTGAAATCTTTGCTTCAATGTTATTGATACAGAATTCCTTGTTAGCATATTTCTGGCAAGAAATGATTGAGGCAGAAGGTTTTCATCAACATTTGATAAAGAAAAAGTTAGAATCAACAGTAAAACTTACCATTGCTAGTTTATACCATAAAGTATTAACAACACAAAATGTTAATTAATTTCTGATTCTCTATTCTATTATTTAGATTTCATGAAGGTTGATTGGACTTGATCCATCATTTTACGGAAAATTAATTATTTCAAATACATGCACCACTTTATGCAACCTGCCTGATTTGCATTGAGGAAAATTCAGCAGAAGTAATTGAGGCACAAGCAAATACTGGCACTGACTGAACTCAATTTTCATTCCAAATTTCTGCAAAATCCCAAGGCACAACAATATCAGATGCAAGGGGGAAAACAAACAAAAGCAATGTGAAAAGGGAACATGAAGAGAGAATATTACAAGAATCAGGGAACAAAGGGATTGCAAAACTATTTTAGTGCCATAGATGAGCAGTGAGGGCTTCATTCAGGCAAGGTGGAATAAGATATCATATGGCATCCTGACAATTGATGTCTTCATTTAAATGTAAGAATTTACATTCTAATTAGAAAGAATTTACATCTTAATCAGAGGCAGCTGTATTATCTTGTTACTGTTTTTTTCAAAGGTAATGAACTAAAGTACTGCTGTGCTTTTTCAACCAGAAACTAAATAGACAGCATCCAGTGTTATTTTATAGCTTACCTGCTGTAAGCTGTTATTAATATTTTCAAAGATTAAATTCTAACCAAAATCTCTTGAAAATGAAAATTGTATTTGACATCACTAGAATAGTATAATAAAGACATTTAAAGTATTTAAACAAATCCTTTTTAACTTGTATTTTAAATGTACTTATTTATCAAGCCAATAGAAGCCTCTTAGGATTTATTAATATAATATTGTTTTCATTTTGGGGGATGCAGAAAAGCTGCTATTGCAGATATGTATTACACTGGTGAAACCTGGTTGCTCTCAAACTTACTCTGGTTACAAGAGATCATTTACTAAATACAAAACTTTACCTTAGTAAGAACATTTAAGTTAACACAAATTCTTTTTTATTTCCATGATATTTAACAAGGAAAGATAACATATACTTAAACAGAGTATTATCGTTGAATTTAATGCGATTTCGTTACTTCCACATTAATAACATTTAAAAATGTAATGCTTCACAAACATACACAATTCTGTTGGTGTCTAGTATTGCCAGTTAGTTAAATTGAAGGAAATAATGCATTCTAATTTGTATTGTTATATTCTAGGTTGTTCATAACATTGGTAACTAGACCTAGGTGTTGGTAGTTGGTGATATCTTTGCAAAATCAAGCCCATCATTCATATGAGAATCAGCATGAGCTCACTGACCCATGGTTTAGAAGAAATTGGGCTTGGCCTAAAAGAAATCAAGCAGAAGAAAATTACAAGTGTTAATAAAAATGTAAAATGCCACCTTTGTCCCTAGCACTATGCATCTTTAGGTTATTGATACTTATTTTCATCAGCTGCATCATTAATATGGAGTTGTAGTATGGGCCAGTTGATAACTTGCAGGTTTATGATTTAATTAATTAGGTAATTTTTTTATTAAAGTGAAAAGAAGGAAAATAATAAAAAGACTAAGGCTATACTTACTATTAATAGTTTATTAAATAGATGACTAATTTGGTTAGTTTGGTCAAAATATTTAAAAATTATAGTCTAAAATAATGCGGAGGTACATATTTATCTTTATCACCATAAACTTTCTAAATCTATACATGTAAAAGAAAAATATATAATATTCAAATATGCTATATTTTACCAAAAATATAACAGAATAATTTCAGGTAAATTTTAAAAGATTAAATTAGTTTTAAGGTGGCATTTTCTTAACCTAGGCCACTCTGATGACAAAGAGGAGATAATTATTAGTTCACTGGTGCTTTTTCTTGTATTCCTACTAAAGACGATTTATAGAGGAAATGATTCAGATGGGTCTGACTGAATTACTGCTCTGAAAGATGGCTTTATACTGCTGTCAGAAGCCGTCAGCCCACTTTTGAAACGTTTATTTGTCTATGGCTCTTATGGGTATGATTTGTTATAAGGGCACTTAACACTACCACATGGTACACACAGTGCCTTCATTTTCAAAAGTGTCCCAGATAAGTTTTTGATTATCTCTAGGTTCTATGGAACCTGTTTGCATTTTCATAAAGAATCTCTAAAAATAAAGTACATTTTGTTTTTTACATTTATGTATCATCCAAGCGTAATATAAAAGACTATCAGTTACAGTGTAACAGAGTGCACGTATACCTTCATGAATATTCTACTTGGTCTCATATTTACTGTAACCATAAATATTCATATCCAATCTAAAAGAGCATAGTGAACTATAATACAAGATTCCTCTTGCTTTATATCTTGTTTCCCTACTCATTTTTGATTTGGATTATCACAATTATTTCCTAATTAGACTCCATGCTCATAGTTACCTCCCCATCTATTTCTTACTTCATGGAATTGACAGCCTAAAGTCATGGGTTCTAGTTTCCCCTATTATACTGCAAGCTCTATTACTTACATGATATAGTACTTACATGCTTGGATAGTTACATGAAAAGATATGAATTCTAATACTGATTATGTCACTCTCTATGTCTTATTCTTCTCATCTGTATGCTGAAGAGGTATCCAAAGACCATTTACGCCAGTGAACTTTTCCTCTGAAATTCAATGATTCTTACTCTTCATGTCTACTTACTGTGTTTCAGTTATTCCTATCTTTTTTTTTTTTTTTTTTTTTTTTAAGACAGAGTCTCTCTCTATCACCTAGGCAGGAGTGCAGTGGAACGATCTGAACTCACTGCAACCTGTGCCTCCAGGGTTCAAGCAATTCTCCTGTCTCAGCCTCCAGAATAGCTGGGACTACAGGCACATGCCACAATGCCTGGCTGATTTTTGTATTTTTAGTGGAGATAGGGTTTCACCATGTTGCCCAAGCTGGTCTTGAACTCCTGGCCTCAAGGGATCTGCCTGCCTTAGACTCACAAAGTGTTGAGATTACAGGCTCAGTGAGCCACCATGCCCGGCTGTTATTTCATATCTATTAACACATCATTCTTCCTTCAATCTTAACTCAAAATGTATTATTGCCTCTTTCTGTCCATACAAATCCTGTTCATTTTTCAAGATCTATTTAAAGTGTATCCTCTCCACAATGTTGCTCTGATCATGCTGGCCAACAATAATTTCCCCCTTGTCTAATTCATGTATTCAACAAATATTTATTGAGTGCCTACTCTTTTTCAGGCACTATAGTAGGTGCTGGAGATGCAAAGAATGAATAGAGAAACTTGGCCCCAGTACAAAAAGGGCTTATAATATAGTGGGGAAGACAGATAAGAAACTAGCAACAAAAATTAAAGACTGTGATAAGTGCAAGGAAGGCAACAAACAGCTTGCTGAGGGGGTGTGCATGTATATATACATGTACATCGTATATATAGCATGATCAGAGAAGGCTTGTTTCCTACAGCATTCTCAGTACATAGTAATAATTAATAATTTAATCCATTATTATCTTAAATTGGTATTTGACACATTGTGGTTGTAAATCTTACTTCCCAAGCTAGATTGCAGTAACAATGATAATTATTTTTTTGGCTAACATACATTGAGTATTTAAAATATGCCAGTTATTGTATTAGGCAATTCATGTGTATTTTATCATTTAATCCTTAGAACAAAATAGGTATTTTTATTATTATCTTATTTTATTCAAGATAAGGCAATAAGGACGTAGAGTCAAACTAAGATACTTTCCTTAAGTCAGACAATTAGTAAATGGCAGAGTTGGGACTAAAATCCAAGTCTGCAGACACTAAAATATGGCATATTAATTACCATGATAAACTCTTTCTTGGAGAGAGGGATCATATTTTATTAGATTCGGCATCATTACAGAGTAATAAAGAATCCTTTCCACATGCTTAACAATTACCTGATAGTGAGTAACTGAATAAGTGAAACTTGGGTCGTTCGGTAAGTATTACACTCCCTTAGGAGCAGCTTTCCAGTTTTAGCAGAAACTTAGCTGGCCTCTGAAGACTCATCTTGGAAACAGAGACCCTTGGATTGAAAATCCTATTTAAAAGTATTTCAAATCTATAGTTTGTAATATGATATATCATCAACTTGTTCCTAACTGACACTAGGTTGTATGCATATGCTTTCCTACTCAGGACCCTTGGTTTTGGGTAAATCTCATACCAGCAATTGCCCATTTTGAACTTACATTCTTTCACTCAGATGATTTTGACTCAAATACTAAAAATATTCAATGACAGGATGTATAGATCAGAGAGCTGTTACAGAGTAGAAAATTTATTAAAATCAATTAATCATGGACCTCCTGTCATAGAATTACAGTTAGATTTCAGATATTTTAAAGACCAAAAGGATAGGCTGATGAAAGTCTAAATTTTAATCTTATATATAAAAGAAAAATTGGGGAATTAAATCACATTTTTACTACAAACAAAATCTTGGATGTCAATAACAACTTTCCTTGCATAATTATTCAATTAGTTGCACTAACAGTGGAAACTTTAGGCAATAGGTAATTCAAAGGAGCAGCTTAAAGAAACATATATATTTGATTCAGAATATACTTCAGCATTGTTTTTATTATGGTTTTCTTAGGAAGAAATTAAAAGTTAGTTGACTTCTGTGACTTACTTTACTGCTTAGCTTTCTCACTGCTGGGTAAAACCAGCATCTTCTCTTCGGACATTCATACTGAGATACTAGTTGAAATCAGAGCTTAACAAGCACCAGTTTATAAATTTGTTGTTTTTCACTTTTACTGGAACTCATTGATAACTTTTTGATTTCCAGATCTGGCCAGAAGTACATTATTTAAAAAAAAGATCCTTGAAAAAAAGGTCCTTACACCAGGAAATGAGGTGTTATTGTCAATAAAAACTTATTTTTGATACGGATAATCTTAAATGTGTATAATACACTTGTAGATAACTGATAACTGGCTTTAAAAATTATGTCTTGGATGCCATGCTGCTAAAATTGTGAAATATAAACCTAAATATCAAAGTTACATTTCAGGGGCTTACATGAAAACCATCTGAGATGCAATCGAACTCTGATGGCTTTGTTGTGGCTTGAGAACAGGGAAATTACCTAGAGGACAACACTGAGCAAAAGGAATGGAAAAGGAATGAGTCAAAACACTTTTCAGGTGAAAAAATGAAAAACTAGGCTGCGCACAGTGCCTCACGCCTGTAATTGCAGCACTTTGGGAGGCAGAGATGGGCTGATCACTTGAGGTCAGGAGTTCGAGACCAGCCTGGCCAACACGGTGAAACCCATCTCTACTAAAAATACAAAAATTAGCCAGGTGTGGTGGCACATACTTGTAGTCCCAGCTACTCAGGAGGCTGAGGCAGCAGAATAACTTGACCCAGGGAGGAGGTTGCAGTGAGCTGAGATGTGCCACTGCACTCTAGCCTAGGCGACAGAGTGAGACTCTGTCCCCACCACCCCCCACTTCAAAAAAAAAAAAAAAAAAAGAAACTAGAAAACACATAGATTAAAACAAAACAAGGAGAATGTAGGAATAAAACAGAGTTACAGGTTTACTTATGTACATTACTGATAGACATTCTTTAAAAACATAATTCAAGAGCAAGGACAATGATCCCAAGGAGGTACTGAATTTAAGGGACAAGGAGACCCACTGCCAGAAGATAACTATTGACAATATTCATCTGAGAGCACACCCTGTCTGTCCTCTATAATCCCTAGAGGCAGATTAATATACACTACAGTAAAAAGAAATAAATGCATTCATAATTCATATTCATCTCAAATGCAAAGAGCCTAAGCAAGAATCATACAACATTAAAATATTTAAGTACCCTCATATATTCAACAAATAGAACTTACAACTAGTGAAATACACTATGAAGCAAATAGAAAAATACTTTACAATATAATTAATAACCTTAAATGGGTAAGATAGGCTGTTAGGAAAAGAATCAATGAGAAACATGGAAAATAAGAATATTACTACCAAAAGAAAAGTTCAACAGACAAACAGAAATGGACACAACTAAGAAATTAGTGAACTGGAAGATCCCTAAGATACTCCCAGGATAAATTCAAAAAGCCAAAGAAAATAAAATGTTAGACAAAAGTTAAAATATATGGACACCAAATTCAGAAACTCCATTTGCCTGATAGGCACTGCAGAAGAGAAGGAAAAGAATGGCAGGGAGGAAACAATATAGATCTCGAAGTGGGAATTTACTATGTTAAACGATTGACAGAGAAATAAAAGAAGCAGAAAAAATACTTGACTAAAAACTCTTCATAAGCTAGGAAATAGGAGACATCCCTTGCCTGATATATGGGACCTACTGAATATCCAAAACAAGTATTTTTTTTAAGTGGTAAGATCATACAAAAAATTACAATAAAATCAGCAACAAAGACCGATGGCCAATTTCACCTACATATTTAACATTATACTGTAAGTCCTGGACAACACCAAAAAATATCACAAAGGAAGAGGCAAGTAATCATTATTTGTAGACAGTATGATTATGTATCTATAAAATTCATGAGACTCAACTGGGAAACTATTAGCATTAATGAGATGACTCAATAAGGTGACTAGATGTCAAACGAACATTTAAGCATCAATACAAAAAAATGTAGTAAAACAAAAAAAGGAGTCCCATTCACGGTAGTTAGGAAAAACCCACCAAATATTTAGGAATAAATCTGACATGAAATGAACAGACTGTTCACTCCTTTCATAAATATTTACTGAATAGGCAATGGGAATACAAAGGTAAGAAAAATAAATGACAAGCTCATGGTACCTGTCCTTACAGAGTTTAAAAAGTACATTAAGGTCGAAGCCCTCCTTCAAAGAATCACACTGGTAAACATATAAACAAACCGGTAAGTACTATGAAGTTCATGACGCTTTGAGGGTATAAAAGAGAAGTAGAAGGTTTCCCTGTAGGAGATATTACTCTGGGAGCTGAAAAGGAATTATTTAGGTAGGGGGAAAATGTAAGAAGTTACATTTCCAAGAAGACTGAATGGTAAAGGCCCTGTGGTAGAAGAGAATAATGATTTTTTTTTTTTTTTTTTTTTTTTTTGAGACAGAGTCTCGCTCTGTCGCCCAGGCTGGAGTGCAGTGGCCGGATCTCAGCTCACCGCAAGCTCCGCCTCCCGGGTTCACGCCATTCTCCTGCCTCAGCCTCCTGAGTAGCTGGGACTACAGGCGCCCACCACCTCGCCCGGCTAGTTTTTTGTATTTTTTAGTAGAGACGGGGTTTCACCATGTTAGCCAGGATGGTCTCGATCTCCTGACCTTGTAATCCGCCCGTCTCGGCCTCCCAAAGTGCTGGGATTACAGGCTTGAGCCACCGCGCCCGGCGAGAATAATGATATTTTTTAAAAATTGAAACTAAAAAATAAAAGAATGCATGGCAGGCTGTAATAATGCCCCTGCTTATCCTTGATGATATACATGTCCTAATTCCTGAAATCCATGAATGCTACTTTCCATGGCAAGGAGGACTTTTCATATGTGATTAGGGATCCTGAAATGGGGAAATGATTGCCCTGGGCACAATGTAGTCACAAGAGTCCTTATAAGAGGAGGATAAAGGGTAAAAGAGAGGCCATGTGATGATGGAAGCAGAGGTTAGAGTGATGAGGCCATAGCCAAGGTATGCTGGTAGTTTACAGCACTGGAAAATGGATTCTCCTGTAAAGCTTCCAGAAGGAACTAGTCTTGCTGATACCTTGACCTTAATCCTCTGAGATCCTGACTGTGAACCTCTGACCTCTAGAATTATAGGGAAATAATTTATGTTATATTAAGCCACTAAGTTTGTGGTGATTTTTTATAGCAGTAATAGAAAAATAATATAAAATTAGTCATATATCACTTGTATAATTTAAAGAAAAAAGAAAATACCAACCATTCAAGTTGAATTGACAAATTCTTGCCATGGAATTATATTAACATAGTGAATTACAGAAGGTATTATAAAATAATACATTGTTATAGAATAAAGGGAAGTAATAAAACATAAGTATCATTAAATTTTCCACACTTACAACATACAAAGATGATTCAGTATTTTTTGTATACGTTATAAAAGTATATTGTCAATAGATTACACATGGTAAAATGAGGTCTTTGGCTACCTTATATTTTCCGTTGAACATCAAGGATATTAGACAGTATTCCTACTAACACAAACTGTAAGGTTTTATTTCATATATATACTTACATGAAATTATATATATCTGGTATTAAATATTATGTACTACACTGTTGGTGGGAATATAAACTCATGCAGCAACTATGAAGAATAGTATGAAGGGTTCTCAAGAAATTGCAAATGTAACTACCATATGATCCAGCAATCCCACTACCGGGAATTTCTCCAAAGGAAGAAATTCCAAATTTCTCCAAATTTCTCCAAAGGATTTTTCTCCAAAAATCATTATATTGAAGAGATATCTGCACATCTATGTCTACTGCAGCACTATTCACGACAGCTAAGATATGAAGTCAACCTAGATATCCAACAAAAGATGAATAAAGAAAATGTGGTGTATATATACACAATGGAATACTATTCAGCTATAAAAAAGAATGTAATCCTGACATTTGCAGCAATGTGGATGGAACTGCAGGACATTATATTAAGTGAAATAAGCCAGGAACAGAATGTAAAATACCACCTGTTCTCACTCATATGTGGGAGCTAAAAAAGTTGATGTCATAGAAGTATTATAAAAAGTAGAACAGAGGATACTAGATGTTGGGATGGGTAGGGGGAAGGGAAGGAGAGGGAGAGATTTGTTAAAGGATGTACATCTATAGCTAAAGTTATAGTGTTCTTTTTTTGAAACTATTAGACAAAAGTTAAAACATATGAATTAAATATATAAATCTATAAAATTAATTAAACATATTAATTATATTAATTTAATATATTAAATTAAATATATAAATAAATTAATTAAATATATATAAAAATACATATAATATTTAATTAAAACTTTTTTTTTTGGTAGAGGTGGGGTCTCACTATATTGACTAGGCTAGTCTTGAAGTGCTGGCTTCAAGCAATCTTCCCACCTTGGCCTCTCAAAGTGTCGGGATTACAGGCATGAGCCACCATGTATGGCCTTAAGTTCTAGTATTTTATACCACTGTAGGATGACAAGAGTTGAAAATAATATATCGTTTCTAATAGTAGAAAGAAGATATTAAACATTCCCAGCACAAGGAAATAATAAATGTTTGAGATGATGGGTATGCTAATTATCCTGAGCTAATCACTATGTATTTATTAAATGCATCAAAACATTACTGTGTGCCCCATGAATATGTACAATTAGTATATATCAATTTAGAAAGTAAAAAAAAGACAACATATAAAAACACAACACATTTTTATTAAAAATATTATGTTCATGACCAGCCTGGGAAATCCTTTATTTATAAAAAATAAAAAATCGGCCGGGCGTGGTGGCTCACGTCTGTAATCCCAGCACTTTGGGAGGCTGAGGCGGTTGCATCATGAGGTCAGGAGATTAAGACCATCCTGGCTAACATGGTAAACCCTGTCTCTAATAAATATACAAAAAATATTAGCCAGGCGTGGTGGGAGGCGCCCGTAGTCCCAGCTGCTGGGGAGGCTGAGGCAGGAGAATAGCATGAACCCATGAGGCGGAGCTTGCAGTGAGCCGAGATCACACCACTGCACTCCAGCCCGGGCGACAGAGCAAGACTCAGTCTCAAAAAAAAAAAAAAACAACAAAAAAAAACACATAAATAAATAAATAAAATAAATAAATACATAAATAAATAAAAAATAAAAATCAGCCAGGAGTGGTGGTGTGCGCCTGCAGTCCTAGTTACTCAGGAGGCTGAGGCAGAAGGATCACTTGAGTCTAGGAGTTTGAGGTTTCAGTGAGCTATACTTGTGCCACTGCACTCCAGCCTGGGCGACAGAGCGAGACTCCGTCTCAAAAAAAAAAAAAAATTAAAAAAATTTAAGTATTGTATGTATAGAAATACATCAGTCTGAAAATTTACCATGTAGAATATCAAACATTTATGATGTTTAAATATCACAAAGGTTAATGCAGATTTCTTGTCTCTAGAGAAATTAATAGACATATTGATAATGGTGGTCCATTTTTTCCTTTCAGGGAAAGTTTAGAACTAAGACATAACCATTATTATCATTTGTTAACATCAGTAATAAAAACTAGACTATCGTTGCTGAGAAATTTTAATCTGTAATATTTTTTGAAGAAATAATTAAAATGTCAAAATAAAAAGATTCAGAACCTGTATGTTTAAGTGTATAAAGCAGTAGTTTTAAAATCTGTGTTTGTCTCAATCCAAAGTTCCTAGCAATAAAGCAATTAAACATAAGTACATTTATATGGTATTATGGTTTGAATGTGTCTCCCAAATTTCATGTGTTGGAAACTTAGTCCCCAAATTGTGATGTTAATTGTATTTGCCAGTGGGGCTTTGAGGAGGTAATTAGGATTAGATAAAGTCATCAGGGTGAGGCCCCATGATGGGACTGGTGGCTTCTCACCATGTGGTGTTCTCCACCATATTATGATGCAGCAGGAAGACCCTTGCCAGATGTTGGCGCCATGCTCTTGGACTTCCCAGTCTCCAAAATCATGAGCCAAATACACTTCTGCTCTTTATAAATTACCCAGTTTATGGTATTCTGTTATAGCAATCGAAAATGGACTAACACATATGGTGGCTTAGGAAGTCAGAAAATAATCCTTAAGTCATATATCATAAAATCTGTTTTTTTTTTTTTTTTTTTTTGAGATGGAGTCTCACTCTGTTGCCTAGACTGGAGTGCAGTGGCGCAATCTCAGCTCACCACAACCTCTGCCTCCCAGGTTCAAATGATTCTCCTGCCTCAGCCTCTCGAGTAGCTGGGACTATAGGCACACACCACCATCCCTGGCTAACTTCTGTATTTTTAGTAGAGGAGGGATTTCACTGTGTTGGCCAGGCTGATCTCCAACTCCTGACCTCATGATCCACCCACCTCGGCCTCCCAAAGTGTTGGGATTACAGGCGTGAGCCACCACACCCAACCTATATAATCTTTAAGTCATAAACAAGAGTAGTGTTTTCTATGATCTAAATCAGAATTTGTTTTAAGAAACAAAGAGGAGTTTTGTGTCTTGTTTGAATTAACCATGTGTGATTTTTTTTTTAGTTGCTGAGAAGTTTTTCTATTTTCAAACAGATACAAATCCAAATTACAAGAACAGCACCTGAAATAATAAGAGATAATCTGCCTTGATGCATTGGTGATAAGACAATTGCACTGAAAACTAATTTTTTTTTTTTAAATTCTATTACTATTGTAAGCAGAACAAATGCCCAGATGGCATGGGCCATAAAAATATAATAAAGCTTTACAATACTGTTAGTATCAGACCTCAGAAGTGTGCTGTAGCTTAAGTTAGAGTGCTGAATATGTGAGTGCATATAACATTTTTGAATTTTACTTTTTTGGACATATATATGCAAGCTGAAATATTTACTAGTTTCAAATGATTTCTATTTTCTGCCATATTCTTGGCCTTCAGTTTCAAACAATTTGAGAATTATTTTAGGAGAAGGCATATTAACTAAAAGATATAACAATTGTACTAATTCTTATTTTTCAATCAAGAAACACTTTGATTTCCTTTAAAAAAATAATAATGTGAAATACTGGCACAAGATCACCAACAGAGAAATCACAGGCTTGCTCTAGGACAGCTGGATCATCACAACTAAGGTGTAAGGTACCTGGAGAGAACGGTTTAAGGGTAACTTGTGCCTTGAAGAGATTGAGGCGACAATCTTTTAAGGTTTCTTTTTGTCTAGTTATTTTGCATTTCAATATAATGGTTATAGTAACAGCAATTAGGTAACTCCTTCAAATTCTTTCATAAATGAAGCAAAGTATATAGATTATGTTAAAAATATTCATACTTTATTCACACTTTGAAAAACACTGGTTAAGGTTTTTGATCAATTATAATTGCTTAAAACTAGCAGAGTCACAGTATATACAAATAAAGAGGTTATCTAAATCTGAAAAGGTGTCATAGCTGTTTTAGAATCTCTGGGGATAACTGGGCAATAAAGGTTGTGCCACAGAAACACTGGCATGTTGCACGCCCTGTCTTCTTTTCACTGTTCCCTTTGCTTAGCAAGCTTGCTCACTATGCCACTGGTGCAAGGCCTAGGAGGCTGAAGAGGTCCTAGGAGACCAAATACATAGTCACGGGATCCTCTGCATGTGTCATGCTTATCAAGTCAAGTACAAAGTAAACAAAGAGAATGCAGGCGGTGACTATAAGATGTAACCCACACATGCAGCCCCCAAAAGACAACCAAAAATTAAAAGGAGCTTTGGTGTGTTAACTCATCTGCAATGTCTAATATAAGGTGCTAGCAGCTATAATTTTCTGAGTGATTTTAATGAATTTAACTGCTCTAAGTGCTTTACATAAATAATATTCATTTTCCCAATAAAATTTGAAGTAAATATTATTATATTAACTGTTCCATCTAACAACCTTTTGATATAGGCATTGATATCCTCATTTTACACAAAAGAAAATGAAAGTTTAGAGGAGTTAAGTATCTTATACAAGGTCACATAGCTAAAAAATACCTGAAGCAATTTAAAAACTTTCAAAATTTTTTTTTATAGCCAGAATGTATACCTAACACAGTAAAAGTATATAACATATATTAAATGAATAATAGTATATGTTAAGGTTAAAGACTAAATGCTAGCTAATATCTAGGATAAGGGAGAATCACCTACAGATGAAAAACTATGAAACAGATTTTAAATATACACACAGTGGTAAAATATACATAGCATAAAATTTCTCTCTTAACCATTCTTAAATGTACAGTTCAGTGGCACTAAGTACTGAACTGTACATTTAAAAGTTGTATGCTGTTATGCAACTTTTACCATTATCCATTTCCAGAACTTTTTCATCCCAAATTGAAACTCTGTATTCATTAAACTCCCATTCTCCTCTCCCTGACATGTTTTAATTCAAGCCTAATTATTGTTGTTGTTATTATTATTATTTTTAGAGACAGGATCTCGCTCTGTTGCCCAGACTGGAGTGCAATGGCCCAATTACAGTTTACTGCAGCCTTGAACTCCTGGGCTCAAGTGATCCTCCTGCCTCAGTCTCCCGAGTAGCTGGGACAGGTGTGTGGCACCACGCCTGGCTCAAGTCTAATTATTTGTTTAATTAAAATCTCAAAATGTTAGTGTTTAAAGTCTTTCCATCTCAACACGTGTAAACATATACAATTATAGGAGACTAAAAAGTTCACCTTTGGAAATGCAACTATAATTTTATTTACTAAGTAGATTTAAAAGGACAGTCAGAAACATAATTCATCAATATATTTGCTTCCTACTGTGGCTAACAGTTGACGTTCAATTTTTGGGAATAATACATAAACATTAAAGTTATGTATGCTGAGAAATAAAGGTATACTATCAGGCATTTACGATATAAAATGTTTGTTTACCCATTTTAAAAAATGTTGTCTTTACTGATCAGTATTGAAAATCTATCTCTTATTATATTAGGTAAAATAAAATTTATCAAGGCTCAAGTTGGAAAAATAGATTGAAATATATACATGCGTGTATATATTTATTATATATTATATAATATATAAAAAATTAATTATATATTAACATATAATAGTATTAATATATAATAATATAATAAATATATAATAATATTATATATTAGTCTACAAAATCTTGAAATACATATAGGGCTTAAGTTAATAAACTGAAAATACAGGAAAAATCATAACTGGCTTGGTCATAAGAGCAGAAAAAAGCAGTTTTAGAACCCAGGAGACATAGCTACTATAAAATTATGCTTAGGCAATAGCTTTTGACATAAATTTAAATAGGATACAACATCTGTGCCCCAAGATAAATCGAGTGAGATTAGAAGTTAATTAAGGCAATAGCATGATTCTACTAATAAAAAAATCTTATTTTAAATATGTAGGTATAAAATTATAATACTTCTTGGTTACTTCCAGAAAATCTTTTAAAAGGAATTAAAGAATAAGAAGATACAAGGAGCTTATCAAAACCCCATTTAAGCAATGTGACAGCTTATTCTTTATAATATTAAGTCCTCAAAATGGACTTTATATTGGCTATATAACTGAAAATATTCAAAAAATTTTATTTTCCTGGTAAGACAAGGAAATTTTAAAAAGGAAAAGAAAATGCTTGAGCACAAAGTCCTTAAATTATGCGAAACGGTCTGAGCAAATACAGAATGCAGAGAAGGCTATTTTCTTACACAGAGGTTCAAGTCACTGGCTATTTGAAACATTAAAAACACATTAGCCACTATGGCTAAACAAGTGATTGGTAAATCTGATTTTAAAAAGGTAGTGCTTGAAATCCAAGTGCATTCTATAACCCTGTAAAGAGGAAGGAAATCTTACAAGGTAAGAGAATTAGGTTGGGATGAAAACCACGGAGGAGAGGAAGAAGAAATCTACTCACTCTCACATTTATACTATTATATATGACATAGGCCAGGAGAAAGAAAAAGGTTTTCTATTATTTCTTTCTATATTCTCATTGCATACCAATGAGAACATTCTTACATTCTCATTGGTTTGCATTTGAAAACTGCAACACAGAACATGCCCTCTTGGTGAATCTAATGATGTAGCTCTAAGGGACATTTTTGTAAATCTGACACTTTCCTGAATGAACTCCCAAAAGTCAGAATTTGAATACAAATGTCCCTATCTTGAGTAAACAATCTTTCCAGCTGTCTTCCAAGGACTACTGGGGAGGGAATCAAGAGACCTTGGTTCTGTTACTTCCTGTGTGAGACTGGGAAAATGTACTTATTTGGGCCTGGATACCTCATACAGACACACAGCCTTTATTCTCAATTCCAAAAATCCAAAAACCTCTGAAAATCTTAACTCATTTGTCTACATGAACATAAAGCTATTTATAGTTTTTATTAACCTGACTTACTGTAACTACTCGTATTACAGAAATATTAATGTTTATGAGGTATTTATTACCTTTTTAGTGATCATTTTAGAACAACTTATTTTGAAGTATTTTCAAACACAGAAAAGTATGCCAGAAAAAAACAAAGAATTCCCATATTCCTATCACCCAGATTCCCCAATTTTTAACATTTTTCATTTGCTCCATTTTTCTCTTTTTTAAAAAAATAGATACACTCCCGTAAGCATGTACATGTACACATGATTAGCCTTTTCTGAAGTATCCAAGAACAAGCAGCAGACATGATTCCTATCAACCCTAAATACTCCAGTATTTCTTAAGACAAGGACATTCTTCTACAGAATCACCACGTAAGTCTTTGAGTCAGAAAATCAACATTTATAAAACACTACTATCAATCTACAGACATCATTCAAACTTTGTCAACTGCCCAGTAATGTCAGGACATTCATTCCCTTCCCATATTCTCATTCTCTCCAGGTCTTTCATGTTCTTGACATTTTTCCAAAAATACAGAACTTTCATTCTGTAGGCTAATCATAAACTTAGATCTTTCTGCTATTTCCTCATGATCATGCTTTTTGGGCAGGGAAACCACTAACATGATACTCTGCTCTTTTCAAGGCTACACATCAAGGTGATGTGCCATACATGAAGTTGACCCACTTGTGATGTCAACCTTGATCATCTGGTCATATTGTTCAGAAAATTTCTCCACCGTCATGTCATCCCTTAGTAACTAACTAGTAGTATGTAAGGGAGACATTCTGAGATTATGTCAATATCCTTTTCCTCACTAAACCTCATCAAACCCACAAGCCAGGCCTCAGTCTCCATTGAAAACTTCCATCTGAATTGAACTATGGGTGATGAACTATGACTGTCAAATGGTAATTTTCTATTTCTATTTTTATCATTCCTTCAATGTTTAATAGTTGGTATTCTATGGCAGGAAAGAGATTTCTTTTCTTACCTATCTATGCATCCATCTATCTCAGTATGGGCTCATGAATTTCCATTTTATTTAACGTTTTCCATTATTAATTTCCCAGACTGGCTAGTGGGAACTCTTTGAATTAAATTCTGGGCCGTTTTTTTTTCATGCTCCTATTGTTCTTTGAGTATCTGTTTACTTTCTGGCACAAAGTCTCATTTTATACTTTCTGTGCCTCAATCCTAGAATTAGCTATTTTGCCAAGAGGCTTCCTTCCTCTTCCCCTCCTGTTTTTTTTTTTTTTTTTTTTTTTTTTTTAGCGGAGGAAGAGACTCAGAAACCAATATTTGGGTACTTGGAGTATTCCCTAAGGTTGTCATTGCTTCTAGGCTCTTCAGAAGAGAAGGCTAAGAAATACACACATATATAGTAAATAAACTCACATATAGATACATCTATTTCTACATGTATATTGTTGTGTGTGCTTGAGTGTGTATGGTGTATAATCATGAGTGTTTGTTTATTTGTTCTAAAATCATTTCTTTCAAATTTCAAGCAATGTTTTATACTGTAGCAGGCTTTGATGAACGAATTTTTATTCACTATATTCATGTGCTCCATGGTAATATGTATTTTGATCTTAATCTCTTTTAGCTTTAGTCTCGTAAGATCTTCATACAGCGATCACCTCCTCCTTCTCATTCCATTTCCATAATTGTATTAATAAAGAAGATTCTGCTGAGGTCAGAGAATCAGGTAGAAATACAGGAAAAATATAATTTAAAATTTCCAGGTAAGGCATGGTGCTCATGCCTGCAATCCCAGCACTTTGGAAGACTGAGGGGGGTATATCACTTGAGGCCAGGAGTTCAAGACCAGCCTGGTCAACATGTTGAAACTCCATCTCTACTAAAAATACAAAAATTAGCCAGGAGTGGTGGCCCATGCCTGTGATCCCAGCTACTCGGGAGGCTAAGGAGGGAGAATCGCTTGAACCCAGGAGATGGAGGTTGCAGTGAGTAGAGACGTCACCACTGCACTCCAACCTAGGTGACAAAGTGAAACCCTGTCTCAAAAAAAAATTTTTTTTTCTATGACTATAACAATGTAATTGTAAGCATACGCACAGGAAATGTATATACTTTGTGTTCATTAGTAATATTAAAGTACAAAAAGATATAAATAAAACATAAAAGGTTTGAAAGAGGTTTTAAGTAGTTAAAAGCTGCTCAATAAATAAGTTACAGAAAGATAAAGGTATTTATTTAAAATAGGCTTATATGACTAAAATTTATCAGTTTAATACAAATATGTGTTTAAAGTTTCAACTTTAAGTATACTATGCATATTTTATACCAGATTAGACTAACATGCCACCCCCACTACAGCTGGGAAGGTTAAACAACAGTATGCAAATCTGAATTGGATATAACAGCTGTTCAAATGCCAGGGCGTACTTTACTTTAAAATGTGACCATTTAGTTCTGTTAAATATAAACTGCTGTTCTAGCTATGTGTATTATTTTCCTTAAAAAATCCTTTTAAAAATAAATCATTTTCTGATATGTAGTAGAAGCACTACTAAAGTTCAATGTTTCTTTTTTTTAACTTTTTTTTCTCAACTTTCTGAAAAAAATGAATGAGACAATTCTCTTCTTCATCTCTTACATCCCACTCATCTCATCAGCTTCTTTTGTTAATATAAAATATGATAATTAATCATTGGAAGAGTGGTATTGCTTTTGATGAGACCCTGATTGCATTTCAAGTCCTCATTTTTGACAGAAACAAGTTTAGACACTTTTAATTGTGGACAATAATTCCACCCTGACTACGTGGTATACATGTTACATTATAAGTTGTATAAGTACCATTCTCAAGGATAAAATCAAGAAATAAAGTCCTGAAGTTCCCAAGAATGACTACAAATACTTTATTTATAGAATGTCATCATCATTAAAAGTCTGTAAGATTATTTGTAAATGAAGGAGATGGCCCATTTTTCAATTTCTTGGGACCTAGAATTTTAGTAAGATGATTTTAAACAAATTGCTTTTGAGAGAAGGCTCCTTAATCTGGTATCAATACTAAAAAAAACCACACACACACAAACAAAAAACAGGCTTTCTTCTTCCATTATAACACAGAAACTGAAATGAAAGCCCTGATGTAGAGAAAACCCACTTGTAATACAAGAAACACAAAAGCTAGGTACTGGAGGTATTATTACTGGAAATGGAAACAAAGACTTAGAGATAACTCTTCTAAAGTCACACAGGAAGTCAGCAGCTGCTCAATAAGAATGTTACTTACTCCTTTGAGTGGGTAGTGGAGAGTCTACATCCCTTCCTTCCTCCCCTAATAAACATGGGGCATGAGCCATGTGTCAGAAACTCTGCTAGGCTTGGAAGAATCAATGATAAACAAGACACTCGTAGTCTCTATTTATGGAATTGAGTATTTAAGAAGGGGATGATACAAGTAATTGCAATCCAGTGTGGTTATTGCTATGATAGAGAAAATACAGGATGCTACCAGAGCATAAACAGAGGTAGTCAATCTAGACTTGGTGTGGATCATAGAAGCCCTGAGGGAGACAGTGATATTTAAACTGCAGCCTGAAGGATACACAGAAGTCAGCCCGGCTGAGACGACAGTGGTAGGAGGTGGAGGGGGTGTGAGATTGGGGCTGTTGCTCCAATCAGAGGCAACATCATGTGTGAATGTGCCTTGGAGGAATTGGAATTAAGCAGAGCACAGGAAAACTCCTGTTTTGCTGATCTTCTCCTGCTTTTCTGCAAAGCCAAGGTACAGAACTGGCACCTGTCACTGTGTACTCTTCCAAAATGAGCAATGGAGCAAGAAGTAGAGTCAATGTGCTGGGGTAGCTATTTGCCCTTGTAAATGAAAAATTGATGGCCTACTTTTTTTCTACACAAAGATTAGGTCAATTCAGAAACTGTTCTTTAAATAGTTCCAAAATTCATTATTTACAGTAGTAGGGCTACAGTTAGTAGGGAAAAGATTCTATCACTAGAAGTACTTAATTTTTTTTAGATTCTAGATCATAGCACTTACTGAGCATATTAACTTAGGCTAGTTATATTGTATCTTTCGATTTCCTAACCATTAAGATGAAGGTCTGAAAACCATGGTCTGTACTTTCCTCCCCAACTCTAATATTTGGGCTACGTTAATAATATAACTATCAGGATCATAGTATCAAAACACCGCTCCTTGGCAGCCCGGGATTCCTTCAAGTTAGTTTAGAAATTTTCCAACTCAACCAGAGCAGCTCCAGTATTGTTAGATTTCTTTATTGGACTTCTGAGTAAGAAGTTTCTCAAGAGTTTCACAGCTTAAAAACTTGAAAACCACTTTTTGTCTCACTGTTCTGTTACATAGATAAAATGCTTAAATCCTTACTTAGTTGCTTAAAACATGGGGGCAATCCTCCTATTGGTGTGAATAAGGCCAAATCTGTGAGTCTTTAATGATGTTACAATATCATATTTATTACTCAATAAGAAGTTAATGTTAAGAGATATCATAAATTCTATCACAATAACCTGTTATGTGTCATTTCGGGATGAATAACCAGCTTTATGTCATCTGGGGATATCTAATTAGGAAAAGTGGTATGATAAATATTTATATTCCTAGTTCAAAAATTGTTATTGTAAACATTGTGCTTATTGTTTTAAATTCAGAAATCAGAAAGAAACTTCAGTCATGAAGTATGTCCTTTAGTTAAACAAGTGTAAATATATGTACTATTCTATTTGGTAAGGTTAAAAAAAACCAGTGGCAGTAAGGCAATTCTAAATTTACCATGGATTATTTATTTAAGCTTGAAGATAAAACTGAGGTTTTATAAATGAGAAAATGATGTACTAAAAGCAAGACACTAAATCAATTTTAAACACCAAACACAATTTATGCCTGACTTTAAAACTCATCCACAAAACATTAATCTACACAAAGGCCAGAAGCTGAATGAAGCATAATTTGTGAAACTGATACCTTTCATCACAACCTCTAACTGAAAAGGTCATTAGATATATCTAAGTGAGCAGCTTATCCCTGCTTCATTACTGATAATTAAGACAAGTAATATTTTCTTGACAGTAATGTGTCCGTTAACAGATATAGTCTAGTTTGCATAAAATAAGCATTAATTAGCATAGTACTATCCCAGATTTTTAAAAAAATTGAGTACTTGTGTAACACGGCTTCATCATTTTTTCCCTTAATTTCCAGGCTCAGAAAACATAATGTACACATTAAAAAATTCATCTTTAGTCATGTTTAAATTCATAAGGTACATAACTAAATAGGTATTCTGAAAACGCAACCAATGAAAGTGAAGGTACCTGTGACTGGGTATCATTTAAATTATCTGTACTAACTTGCCTTACTCTGAGCTATGTGAAATGCCAGAAGCAGCTATTCTTTAATGTTAAGACTTTTGAAGGCTTAATGTAGGAAATTTGGGGAAGTATAAAATCGTTTCTAAACTGACTGAAAACTAACAAGTAGGGCAAAGAGCCAAAAAAGTACCTTTAAAAGGCCTTGAATAAGAAAAGACATGATTTGCCTTTGCTTTTTTGGTGTAAAAAAAAAAAAAAAAAGGAAAAAAAACCCCACATGAAACTGAGTACTCAGTACAGAAAACCTCAACTATTACTAGTAATGACTAGTTATTACCAGATAAGACTTTTATTGTTTTTGGCCCGAGGCAAGATTTTCAGGGCCAACATGTTCTTTAAATAAAGAAGAAAGATCAAAATAAAATGATGGTAGGAAGCTAACAGAATTGTGCTTTTTTATTAACTCAGACTTTGTAAACTAATTCAGTGTAAGAAGGATAAAGATTAAATTGGGATAACTGTGTCTCATACATGAAGTTCTAATTTTACTTTTCCACAAAGCTATAGAAGAAACTCACATTTTAGTACAAATAATCCATCACAATATTACAGATATAAAATATACATTTTCTTTTTAGGAAAAAGAAGAAGTATTTGTCTGGTCAGTGACCAAACATTATTTGAGATTCTACTGTGCGTGCTCCCTCTCACTTGAAGGAAGGTGAGGCAGATGGACTGGATTGTGGCGCAGGTTTCTCTTAATTTGCCACATCTAGAAAAGGAGGAAAACAGCTATGCCCCGAATGCTGGCAATTTAGCTAGTAGAATGAGGTGGAAACAGATGGGCTTTCGAGTCAGCTACTCCTCTGACTGAATCTTGGCTTTGCTATTCAGCAGATATTTGATCTTGTGAAGAAACTCTCTTGAGCCTCAGGTCTTTCACATGAAAAAATCAGCTAATAATATTTATTCTGAAGGAATTATTCTAAAGATTAAGTGAGATAATGCATACAAAACACATGTTATTTTCTTTTCTTTCCCTTATGAGAGGAATATTATTTTGGTTCCATTTCACAGACCACCACCATTTCCCTGGTATATGGAGGATGGTAGAGAACAGAGTTATTGTCTGCTAATAAGCACTTCTCCAGGTTTCCATTAGCAGAGCAATGCTTCTTTGCCTGAGTGAAAAACAACCACCACCATCACAACCACAATCCTCTGAGAAAGATGCCAATTGTCTCTATTTAATAGGTGAGAAAACTGAAGCAAAAAGACATTATTTGCTGAGCTCACACATCCAGTAAGTGGCAGAGTCAACTTTCAAATTCAGGCTGTTGAACTACACAGCCTCATTCTAAATCACTATACCATACTACTTTATAGAGTACATAGAACATAAGATGGGAAATCAGTGGCCACAGCCTTCCTATCATAAGCAAGGAGCTGGGCAGGGGCTTTCACATAATGTAATTCTCAGTCTTTCTTCCACCCTCCATTTGGACAAATGCATCAACCCAGAGAGGAGCTGGGAAGGAGAAATGCACTACATCCGCCCAGTGTGTAAGCCATGTTTTTCATTCTTCTTTCTTTCTTGTTTTTTTTTTAGAGACAGGTTCTTATTTTGTTGCCCAGGATGAAGTGCAGTGGCACAACTGAACCTCACTGCTGACCCCCAAACTCCTGCACTCAAGTGATCCTTCCAGCTTAGCCTTCAGAGTAGATGAGACTACAGGTGTGCACCACCATACCTGGCTAATTCAAAAAAATTTTTTAGAGTTGAGGTCTTGCTATGTTGCCCAGGTTGGTCTTCCACTCCTGGCCTCAAGTGATCCTCTCACCACTGAGTAGGCGAGAGCCACTGCACCCAGCTTGCCACTATTTTCAAGTAAAGATGAACCTATTAAAGCTAAACACATTCTTGCAGGACAAGATACTAATTAATAATTAATCATACTTTAATCAGTATACTAAATAGTCTATGCCTAAAAGCTCCTCAAATAATGAAAGCGAACCCTGTGCAAGGTGCTTGTATGCCATAGAAATTTTGTTTAGCATTCCACTCAAAGTTAACAAATTGCCATAAATTAGAGAAACCAAATATATTAGTCTAGATCTAATTTACTGTTCTCCCAATGATAAAAGCTGCAAACAGGAAGTACCCTCATTTCCTCCCCTTGAGCCCTCACAAATTTTTTCTCTTTTTATAGAGGCTCAAATTAATCTAATATGTATGTGAAAGTTAGGGACCCTCATAATTTCCTATCTCTAGGCACTTCTACATACTGTTCACTCTTCACAGGTCAGTGACTATGCATATTAGTAAAATAATAGCAATACTGGAAGTTCATTTTCTAGCATAGTATTATTAATTCTACATTTCTTGAGTGTATACTCTGCTTACCAATGTGCTATATAGATTTTGAATATTATACAAAATGGTACCTTCTTGTTCTATTTACTACATGAAATCTTTGACATTAATGAAACATGACACAGTACTGTATTCTATTATGAAATTTCCTCTACTCCAATATACCTGGTAAGACTTAGTGGGGGTCAAAAAGATCAAAAGAGTGGGAGGAAAGAACGCCTGAAAGATTAGATTTATCTTTAGATTTTAGTTCAAATTCAACTACTTGGGTTATGACTTTCAAAGGTCAATTATTTTTAGCTAAATAAGTAGAAAATTGGTCCTGGTAAGCAGGCATGTATCTCCCAGGGGTGAGGATGGAGGTGGGGATAAGGAGAAACCATTCCCTTGCATTACAGCAAATGATACAATAATTTCACATTCATATATTTAAACAGCATTAGCATAACACCATTCTTTGTAGAAAGGGATGTTAACATTTAGAAGGTTGTAATTATTTTAGGAATAATGAATTTCTATAAGGCATCTGTTTTTTCCAAAGTATTTTGGTTAAAGCCTGATTTGCGTGAAAACATAAATAACCTCTTGCTCCAGACTCAGAGCATCAGCAAGCTTTAACAGATGGCCTCATTTAAAAATCATTTGTTAAGATATCTCACATTTATCCAACACGCTGTCAACGTCTTCCTTTCATTCAATCGTGATTTTACATATTTCTGTCATAAATATTTTTTAATCCTGTGCATTCAAGGAAATAACACAATTTCCTATTTATACTTAATTTGGTTTGAGGGTAACCCTGATTCTTTTAAACTTATGCCATTAACTAAAGTACTGTAGAATGATTAATTACAGAAAAATACAAAGTTTAACATTAACTCATGAAAATGCAATCAAAAGCAACATTAGGCCGGGCGCGGTGGCTCACGCCTGTAATCCCAGCACTTTGGGAGGCCGAGAACGGGCGGATCACGAGGTCAGAAGATCGAGACCATCCTGACTAACACGGTGAAACCCCGTCTCTACTAAAAATACAAAAATTAGCCGGGCGTGGTGGCGGGTGCCTGTAGTCCCAGCTACTCGAGAGGCTGAGGCAGGAGAATGGCGTGAACCCAGGAGGCGGAGCTTGCAGTGAGTGATCGCACCACTGTACTCCCGCCTGGGTGACAGAGTGAGACTCGGTCTCAAAAAAAAAAAACAAAACAAACAAACAAACAAAAACAAAAGCAATATTTTAATCAAGGTACAAGTGGAAAAAGCAAAATAATTGAAAAATTATCTATCCCGCACCCGCCTCTATTAGTCTTTCCTTCTCCTTTCTTTCATTCTCAAGAATCTGGAACAGTGTTGATATTTGCTGTCTCTATTTCCTTACCTCCCATTCACTTTTTATACTGTCAAAGAAATTGCAAAAGTCATTCAATCTTTAACCAATTACATGTAATTAAGGTTTTGAGCCCTATGCTCCAATTTCTTGGTCAATGGTCACCTGTGAGCCTCATATTGCCAAATGCCATAGACTTCTCTATCTATGAGTCAATTGTTGACTTTCTATTCATTGCTCAATGCATTTGGCATTGTTCATTATTCCTTCAAAATTCTCTCTTCTCTCAATTTCCAAGAGACCACTCCACATGATTCTTCTGCCTTCTTCTCTTCCGAATCTAAACAGGTTTTCTGATCTTACATGTTCTAATGTCTTCAACTACCAGCTATATAACAATGATTCCCAAATACACATCTTTGGATCATGTTTCTCCTTACAACAAATTTCACACATCCAAATGTTCAAAGGTTATATCCACCTGTATGTCCTATTCTACATGTCTCAAACTGCACCTTTTTCTATGGTCCCTATTTTAATGAAAGACACTGACCCCATCTAGTCACCCAAATCAGATATTTGGAAGCCAGTTTAGACTCCTCCTTCTCTCTTACAAAATGACTAAGCTCAGTTGATTTTATCTCATGTCTAATCATTATGATGAAGGTGATGGTGATGACGATGATCACCTAGTTTCTGCAACAGTTTCCTAACTTAACTCTTGGCCTCTAGTCTTGTCACCCCACCCCACCCCGACTCCAATCTCTTTTCATACTCCTGCCAGAGTGATTTTTTTTTTTTTTTTTTTGAGGCAGGGTCTCACTCTGTTGCCCAGGCAGGAGTGCACTGGCATGATCTCAGCTCACTGCAACCTCCACGTCCCCAGCTCAAGTGACCCTCCCACCTGAGCCTCCCAAGTAGCTGGGACCACAGCTGTCCGTCACCATGCCTGGCTAATTTTTTGTAGAGATGGGGCTTCACCATGTTTCCCAGGCTGGTCTTGAACTCCTGGGCTCAAGTAATCCACCTGTCATGGCCTCCCCAAGAGCTGGGATTATACTTGTGAGCCACTGTACCAGGCCCAGAGTGATACTTCTAAAACACAAATCTGATTGGCGATCTCTGCATAAAATACTTTAATGGTTCCAAATTACCCATAGGACAGAATCCAAAATCGTGAGCTGGAAATCACATCATGACCTGCCTCTCTCAGACGACGTCCTTCCTTTATCCATGTTTAATCTGAAGTTTTAATAAAATAGTCAAATGCTAGAATCTAATTATAGTGAATATGTTTATATTTAAGATAATCAAGATGAGAAGCTATTTCATATCAAAAAAAAAAAAAAAAGAAAACTCCACAAGATCATGAAAAATCAGAAATATGGTACAGGTAGAGTCTAGAATAAAAATTAGTGTCAGGATAAATAATAACAAACCAGACTTTCTTGGTATTGATTAGAGAAAGAAGGTGACAACCTTAATTGTATTAGGCCTAACATGACAAAATAAATAATAGATTACTAATATATAAAACGTATATATTTTTCATAGGTGAGTTTGGCTTTCATTTTGACTAAGTCATAAAGCCTACAAGAAGGTTAGAAAAGGAAACTGTATTATAAGAGACTATAGAGAAGACAATTTTAACATAAAACGTTTACACATAAAAGTATTAATGTGCTATAATCATTTAACCATATATAGGAAAGAATTATTTTTTTTTGAGAAGGAGTCTCGCTCTGTCATCCAGGCTGGAGTGTAGTGGCGTGATCTCGGCTCACTGCAACCTCCACCTCCAGGGATGGAGCAATTCTCCTGTCTCAGTCTCCTGTCTCAGCCTCCCAGCTAGCTGGGACTACAGGCATGTGCCACCATGCCCAGCTAATTTTTTGTATTTTTAGTAGAGAAGGGGTTTCACCATATTAGCCAAGATGGTCTCGATCTCCTGATCTCGTGATCCACGCGCCTGGCCTCCCAAAGTGCTGGGATTACAGGCGTTGAGTCACTGCACCCGGCCAGAAATGTTTTTAAAATAAACTTTATTAATAAAATTCCTTAAAGTCTCTGCATTTCATATGTCTTCACTAATTTATTAAAGTTTGGATACAAATCTGTTAAGTTTCAACTCTTCTGTTACAAATTGGTAATTCACTACACTCCTCTTGAAGTAATTGCACTACTGCATTGAAACCCATTTCAATTAACTATGTAATTGGAAATAGTAAAAAAATGCACAGGTTGGGTAAATTATTCAGTAACTTAAAATTGTTTTTTTCAATTAAACTTCTTTTGCTATTTTGTTGTTGTTGTTGTTGTTTTGAGGCAGAGTCTTGCTCTGTTGCCAGGCTGGAGTGCAATGGCGCGATCTCGGCTCACTGCAACCTCTGCCTCCTGGGTTCGTGATTCCCCTGCCTCAGCCTCCCAAGTAGCTGGGATTACAGGCGCCCGCTAGTACGCCCGGCTAATTTTTTTGTATTTTAGTAGACACAGGGTTTTACCATGTTGGCCAGGATAGTCTCGATCTCCTGACCTCGTGATCTACCCCCTCGGCCTCCCAAAGTGCTGGGATTACAGGCGTGAGCCACCGTGCCTGGCCTAAACTTCCTTTGCTATTAGGACCCTTTCTTTCTGCACAACTTTTTGTAAAAGCTTTTCAGTATTATGTCTTAAGCATCAATTTATGCTTACATAGGTACATATATTGAAATCATTTTATTTTATAATTTGTTTAATAAGATCAAAATCAGGAATATCAGCAGCTCCTTGAAAGTGCCTTCACCTCCTTTCCAGACACTCCCCATGAAGACAGTGTCCTGTGTTTCTTTCTAAAAGTCTATTGTTTTGTCTTTCATATCAGACTGCATTCCATCTGGAATTGATTTTTGTTTACGCTGTGAAGAAGGGGTCAAGATTTACTTTTGTTTCTCATATGGATCATACGGATACCAGTTTTGACTGAGTACTATTTATTGAAAAGCACACCATTCCCCATCTGCACTAGTGTTATTTTTGGCATAACACAGGTGATCATATACATATGGGTCTGTTTCTGGGCTCTTTTCTGTCCAGTTTGGTTACAACGATCCATCGTTGTGTCAATACTACAAATCTTGATATAGGGTAGTCCTCCAACTTTGCTATGTGTAAAGATTATTTTTTGGGGCCGGGTGCTGTGGCTCATGCCTTTAATCCCAGCACTTTGGAAGGCCGAGATAAGCGGATCACTTGAGGTCAGGAGTTTGAGACCAGCCTGGCCAACATGGTGAAACCCCATCTCTAGTAAAAATACAAAAATTAGCCGGGGTGGTGGCGCACACCTGTAATTTCAGCTACTTGGGAGGCTGAGACAGGAGAATCACTTGAATCCCCAAGGTGGAGGCTGCAGTGAGCCAAGATTGATCCACTGTACTTCAGCCTGGGTGACAAAGGGAGATTCTGGTTTTTTTTTTTTTTTAATTTAAAGATTATCTTTTTGATCCTTTGTATTTTTTTATATTGCAAAAATTTATGCTGGGATTTTTATAGGGACTGCACTAAATATAAACATAAACTCTGGAAGAAGTGATACACCAATTTATATTTGTAGTAGCTTTAGTTAGACTTCAAAGTTGTGTAGGATCATAGCAGTTCTTACTTGGGTAGGACTGCACAGAGCATTGTTGAATGCCAGAATACCCTAGCCTCATGTATTAAATATTACTGACAATCACTGTGATAATCAAAACCATGGTGATACCAAAGAACCGAACAAGTTCATTCAGTAATGTTTCTTTCCTATGGTTCAAGTCTATGATTCCTATTGTTCATTTAATAATCATTTACTTAGTATCTAATAAGTGATCTTTTTCTACCGCTCATCAATTTTGACATTTATATCTAGTTAATTGGATTTATCCCATAGTACAGATACAACAAATCTCTTCTTTATTAAATTGTGAATTCTTTAAAATAGAAACAATGTCTCATTTCTGTATCTCTAGTACTCCCTATATAGTAGGCTTTTAAATAGATGTTTAGCAAATTATCTTAATAGACCATAAAATAATTTTAATTCACCTAGAACATTAATCTTAAAATGCCCATGGCCTTGAAACATGCAGAAATGATGATGGATTTAAATGTTCATGAAGGAAAATATCACTGGTGTTTCACAAAATTTAGGAGAGCTTGAGTCTGTTTCATCTGTCCTAGAGTAAAATTCAAAATAATACACTCAATTTGCCAATTTGAAACTTTAACAGTATGGTAGTTTTAACACAGCTTTTAAATTATATTTTTTAAAATGGAAACCTCATACTTTGAAGTGATACAAAAAATTATAAACTTGAAAATTTTTCAAAAGCTATATGAAAACTAAAAAACTCCAAGCTTTGTATTTTTAGTCAAGCTTACACAAGACACCATAAAAGCTCCTAAAGAGTTGCATAGCAAAAATCTCAATGCTTACTTACAAGATATGGCATAGAAAGAAACTACACATTTGTGTCTAAAATAAGCTGTTCTAAAAATATATTACATGGCTAATGTTAACAAAATAGGATACAAAAATAGAAAGAAGAATGGTGACTAGCTAAGCTTGGGCTTTGTGGGGAGAAGAAGGGAAGGTAAATAAAAATAAGAAATAAATTTATGTAAATATAAATAAAATATTTGGATAGTACCAAATATACTGGTTCAGTGAAATATTTTGGCACTATGGGTGAAATAAAGGCATAGAATATATACTTTCCGACCTCAAGAAACTTACAGTCGAATGGGCAAGATAAGTGTCAAAATAAGTAATATAAATAGAAAGTGATGAGTACATAAATATTTTATAGTCCAAATGACTTTCAAGATGCAACTCAAATATCGTCCTTCTGTAGCTTTCCCTGAACAACTGCCTCATTATTAGTCTTTGTACAGTATTTTCAAACCTAACTCTATTTTTGTAGCAGTCAATTTCTATTATAGTTGTTTATATGTCAGTTTTCTCTACTAGACTATGAGCTCTTTATGGGCAGGAGTTGTGTTAATACATATTTGTATCCTCACAAAAGGCCTGGCGCATGGTAGTATTTCTTATACTTACTCAACTTGAGCTAATACAGTATCATACAAAACGTACAAAAATGAGAGAACTGAACAATGAATGCCAAGGTGCTAACTTTACAAATACAAAAAAAGATCAATTTATGATGCAACTGTCAGGCGAGGCTCAGGGAGCAGGTGAGATTTGAGGTCAGCTCTGAATATGTATGTGAGATCTCAGCAGGGGCAAAGACAGTAATCATCCTGGAAGTGTGACCAAAGTAGTGCTACCAGACTTACTGCTTCTGCACCTTTCTAACAACAGCAGCTAGTGAGGAAGGCAAATACGTAAAGAAGCACCTATGAGTCTTATTGATGGGCCACTAATTTTACAGTCTTGAATAATCTATCATTCTTCCTCCTCTTTCATCATTCAGATCCTGGCAAATATCAAGTATAGTATCAAGTACAGCTCTTCATTTAAATCTCTCTTATATTTGTCAATAGCTTGGCTGAAACTGTTGCATAGTTGGATGGGATGCTGACATTACAGAAGCACTGAATCAACATCAGTATCTACTTACCTTTAGACTTGTTCTCTTTGAAATATAAAGCCCTAGGCCGGAGGTGGTGGCTCATGCTTGTAATCCCAGCACTTTGGGAGGCTGAGGCGAATGAATCACCTGAGGTCAGGAGTTCGAAACCAGCCTGGCCAACATGGTGAAACCCCATCTCTACTAAAAATACAAAAATTAGCTGGGCGTGGTGGTGGACACCAGTAATCCCAGCTACTAGGGAGGCTGAGGCAAGAGAATTGCTTGAACCCGGGAGGCGGAGGTTGCAGTGAGCCGAGATCGTGCCATTGCACTCCAGCCTGGGCAATAAGAGTGAAATTCCAACTCAAAAAAAAAAAAAAAAGAAAAGAAATATAAAATATAAAGCCCTATTTGTTCAAGCACCTATCAGTTTTCTTTTACATGCACTGTAACCATTTCCTCACTGATGTATCTTCTGTTCATGTTCTTCCAGATCATCAAAAAATGTTACTTTCCCTTTCAATCTTCTTCTAATTTGCCTTCAAACAGATGTAACATCTCTCTCCTTAAGTCTCACAGCATTTTACGTTTCTTTATTACACTTAGGATATTTTGCCCTGTATTGATTTTTGCACATCTATCTAATCTCTTCTACAACTGTATTCACTTTTCTGGTGGAAAAATGGTGTTTTACTTATTTGTTTTATACATAGTAGGTGTCTAATTTTTCGAACTGATTTAGACTAAGTATACTTTACTGTGGTATGCAGGTTTACAAACAATTCTATATGGTATGGTGCAAAGCCTGGGCATGTAACAAATCAAACTCTGTTTTTTCTGCCCTTCCAGAAACCCCATTCACAATGTAGAATGAAGCCTAATTATACATGACTGTTAGATGAATTTAAAATGCTTTTCTCTGTTCAGCTGGAATATACACTTCAGAAGGAGAAAAGCCTGAAATCTTATTTCAGGTTTATCCTCAACTCCCCTCATGATAAAATGTCAAATTTCAAAAAAAAAAAAAAAAAAAAAAAAAAAAAACTAAATATGTGAGTGTAAATTTTTACAAAAATAGAAGTTACCAAGTTGGTTAATTTCAACTGTTACTAATGAGTCAGGATATACTGACATTTATAACTTTCACCAAGAAAACTTAACCTCAGGTTAATAAAGGTACAATCAAACTTTATCTTTTTTGATACATAAGCTAATTAATACCTCAAAAATACTTAATTTGGGAATACCTGAGCTCCTCAGTATAACTATATTTTAAATTGAGTTTTTATAGTCCCTAATAGTTTTATTTCAACATGATCGCTTTACATTAAATAAAATGAGTCTACTTTAGAGTTCTTCCTTAACAATTTCATTACTAAACTCTGCAAAGAAGCTTTTCATGATGTAGGTTCATCTACCGTGCAGCCTACTGAATACAACATTGGAAGATTAAATACAACCTTCTCTATTGCATACAACATTTGCTAACACTCAAGGGCAGTGGATTTAAACATATTTTAATTGTCAAACCGCTACTTCAAATGATATGTATGAAACAAATAAAACACATATGCTCTGATTCAAGCAGGGGTGAGTATAATGAACTTAGTGTCTTCCTTGCCCTTTGGTTCCTTCTTGCTTATACCCCTCTACAACCTTATCCAAAACTCAAACCAGCAATTTCAGAGGATCTTCTGTGGAACCACTGGGGCCATAGCATTTTGCAAACCAATGCTCTAGGGTAAATATATATGTTTCAAAAACTAATGATGCAAGTGCAGAAATATTTTCATAAATATCATTTTAGCAAAATGGGATTCTTGCCAGTTTCAAGATGTATTATACCTAATTCAATTCCTTCGGTATAATAAGGAACTAATAAGTGCTTAATTTTTTTCACAATGATGTTACAATAATAAAAAGTATGTTGGAGACTTCTGGTTTCCAGTCCTGCATGTAATGAACTTGAAGTTGTCATTCCTGTCTCCACAAGCAAAAAGCTGAACAAACTGAAAAATCAACAAATCTTAGATCCATCAGATAATTGGGGTCACAGGGAAACCACTGCCCTCTACAATTGTAGAGATGATAGGTAGATACAGAGAATCACAACTTATCCAAGTAAAAGCCTAGAAAAAAAAAAATTCTCCACAGGGACCAGTACCAAAATCTAAACTGTAAAAGACAAACTGTTAGAAGCTCATGGTGGACATTAGAGAGTACACAACTCCAGGGGGACCTAGCCCTAGAAATGAAAGACTCAATACTGTCAAGATTTCAGTTCTTTCCAACTTGATCTATAAATTCAATGTAATCCAAATAAAAATCCAAGTAAGTTATTTTATGGATATTGGCAAACCGACTCTAAAGCTTATATGGAAAGGCAAAAGACCCATAATAGCCAACACGATACTGAAGAACAAAGTCACAAGACTGAAACTACCTGTTTTGGGCTGAATCGTTTCCCTTCAAAATTCATATGTTAAAACCCTTATGCATAGTATCTCATAATGTAACCATATTTGGGTATAAGGTCTTTGAGGAGGAATTAAGTTAAAATGACGTCTTTAGGATGTGCCCTAATTCAATATGACTGGTGACCTTATGAGAAAAAGAAATTTAAACTCAGACCTGTGCAAGCACAGAGGGAAAACACAGGGAGAAACAGTCACCTATAAGCCAAGCAGAGAAGCCTCAGAAGAGACTAACCCTGCTGATATCTTGATCTTAGACTTCTGACCTCCAGAACTGTAAGAAAATAAAATTTCTATTGTTGAAGTCAGCAAGTATGTGGTATTTGTTGTGGTTGCACTAGCAAACTAATACACTGTCTGACTTCAAGATACAATATAAAGATACCATAATCAAGACATGTGGTATAGTCTTGATTATGGTATATGTGGTGCATGAATATAGATTATGGTATATGTGGTACATGAATATAGTCAACTGAACTTGAATATAGTTGCATGAAGACAGTCAACAAACAAATGGTATATAAAATATACAAAGAACTTTTAAAATTCAACAATAACAGAAAAGCCAACTTAATTTAAAAATGGGCAAAAGATGTGCATAGACAACTCACCAAAGAAGAGAGATGGATGGCAAATAAACATACAAAAAGAAGTTCCATATCATATGTCCAGAAAAGTGCAAATTAAACAATAATGAGATGCCACTCTCATTTTCTACATTTTAGAAAAATGGCTAAAATCCAAAACACTGATAACACCAAATGCTGACAAGGATGTGGAGCAACAGGAACTCTCATTCACTGCTGGTGGGAATTTAAAATGGTATAGCTACTGTGGAAGTCAGTTTGGCAGTTTCTTACAAAATGAAATATGCTCCTATACAATCCATCAATTACACTCCTTGATATTTACCCAACGAGTTGAAAACTTATGTCCACACAAAACCTGCACATGGATGTTTATATCAGTAGCTTTATTCATAATTGCCAAAACTTGGAAGCAACCAAGATGTTCTTTAGTAAGTGAATGAATAAACAAACTATGGTACACCCACACAATGGAATATTATTTAGCACCAAAAGAAATGAGTTACCAAGCCAGAGAAAGACATGGAAGAATCTTAAATGCATACAAACACACACACACACACACACACGCAATAAATAATAATAATTATTTACTAATTTTGAGACAGTGTCTTGATATGTCACCTAGGCTGGAATGCAGTGGTGTGCGACCACGGTTCTCTGCAACCTTGACCTTTAAGGCTTAAGTGATCCTCTCACCTCAGACTCCTGAGTAGCTGGGACCACTGCTGCACACACCACCACACCTGGCTAATTTTTAAAACTTTTGTAGAGACAGGGGTCTCATTTTGTGGTCCAGGCTGGTCTCAAACTCCTGGCCTCAATCGATCCTCCCACCTCGGCTTCCCAAAGTGCTGGGATTACAGGCATGAGCCACTGTACCTGGCCTTAAATGCACATTGCTAAGGGGAAAAAGCCAATATGAAGAAATACAAACTATGTAATTCCATGGCATTGTGAAAAAGGCAAAATTGTTTATTGAAACAGTAAAAAGATCAACAGCTGTCAGACATTGGGGGAGGGAGGAAAGAAGGAGAGAAGAATGAATAGGTAGAGAACAGGGGATTTTTAGGAAAGTTTCACGATTCCATATGACACTGAGATGGGAATACATGTCATTATACATTTGTCAAGACCCACAGAATGTCAAAACAGAGTGAATCTTAGTATAAAGTATGGACTTCAGTCAATAATAACGTATCAATTCTGGCTCACCAATTGTAACAAATATTCCACACTAATGCAAGATGTTAATAATAGGGGAAACTGAGGAATGAGTGGATGGGTATATGGGAACTCCATATTTTCCTTTCAATTTTTCTGTAAGCCTTTTAAAAACTCTTTAAAAAGTCTATTAATTAAATAGTTTACATCAATATTAAGTATTTAATTCCATTCTTGTTTTTTTTAAATCACATTGGCATAACCTAAAGATCTATTTTTGTAGATTATAATAAATTACTATAACCATGAAAAAACTTGGAGTTTTCTAAATTTCAATGTACTACATAACATAAAGCAGAGGTTTTGAAACTGGAAAATGCATCCCCTTTGGGTTTTACAAAGACTTTCCAATAGCTATGTGGGCATGGGGAGTTTCAAAAGAATTCAATTTTGAGATCCTCAGTTTCCATAGTTATTCTCTCCTAAAATTAATCTACTTGAAAATGTACCTACAGTCTGCAAGTTCTCCTTTCCCATTTAATTGAACTTGGCAAAAGAAGGCACAGCTCTCACTCACCTTGGACCTTAGTGTGTGGTACATTGCTCCTAAGGGAGAGTCCCATAATTGCAAAACAGATGAACTAAAGGGACTTGCATTTTGTTTCATGATGACCATGGCACACACTCATGGCAACAGAAAGTGAGGAGATTGTCCTAGAAACTGTTTAATTAGAATTAAAAAATGAAGTTGGACTTTGTTCTCATCAATTTGACAATGATTGCCAAATAGACTATATTACAAACCTTTTCTACTAATTGAATGAGCTAAGCCTATACTTCATGATTTGGATGAAAATATACTAAAGCATGTATTCAATAGGTCAGAAATTACACCCTTTGTCACTATTTAAACATGTAATAGAAAATTTTATATCAACTTTAAAAAAGTGTGAGGAGGCACATGGTTTTAAAAAATGATGTAAATATAAATAAAAATATTGATATTGAATGAAACTTGCTAAACTTGGCCATAACCCAAAAGCTACAAAGAGGGCTTGGCCTTTGGAGTCTCTTACAGGCTTGAATTGGAGCTTAGCCATTCATTTGATATGTGATTTTGTGCCAATGACTTAACCTCTCTAAGCCTCTTTATCTGACTCTGAGAACTAGCTGTGGGGATTAAATAATACCAGCAAAGTGCCTATACAGTGTCTAACATTTAGTACCTACTAAATAATAGCAATAAATGATATTATTTCAACTAGTATAAGCTTCCAAATTCATTCATTCTTGTATATAATTTAACTAGGGAAGAAGAGAGGAAACAATTTGAGAGAAACTGAGACATACTAACTTTTTTTTGAGCACCTTATCATAGGTAAGATACTGTTCTAAACAGAATGGAATGGACAAAAATCCTTGTTCTTCTGAAACCTACATCCTAGTACAGGAAGATGGAAAGTGAACATAACAGATATGAAAATTATACAGCATATTAGAAGGTGGTGAGTGCTATGGGAAAACATGAAGCAGACTAAGAATGATTGGCAATGGCAGAATGGGGGTAGGTTGCTACTCGGAAAAGAAGAGTCAGGAAACTCTCATTAAGAAGGTGATATATGAACAAATATTTGAAGGTATTGAGGAAGTTAGCTATGAAAAGATCTGAAAGAATAACATTTCAGGCAAAGGAAACAGGCAGCAAAGGCCCTGAGGCTTACTGTGTTCAAGCAAGGAGGCCAGTGTGACTAAAATGGAGCAAACGGTAGGAGAGGAATAAAAGATGAGATCAGGCTGGGCGCGGTGGCTCAAGCCTGTAATCCCAGCACTTTGGGAGGCCAAGAGGGGCGGATCACGAGGTCAGGAGATCGAGACCATCCTGGTGAACACGGTGAAACCCCGTCTCTACTAAAAAAATACAAAAAACTAGCCGGGCAAGGTGGCGGGTGCCTGTAGTCCCAGCTACTCAGGAGGCTGAGGCAGGAGAATGGCGTAAACCCGGGAGGCGGAGCTTGCAGTGAGCTGAGATCCGGCCACTGCACTCCAGCCTGGGTGACAGAGTGAGACTCCGTCTCAAAAAAAAAAAAAAAAAAAAAAAAAAAAGATGAGATCAGAGAATAAAGGCAGCCAGGTCATATGGGGTCTTGGTGGCCACTTAAGGACTTCTGAGTGAGATGAAGAATCAACAGAGAGTCTGAGCAGTGAAATGATATGATCTGTCTCATGTTTTAAAAGAACTATCCTCTTGGCTACTGTATGAGAACAGACTGAAGGAGGTCAGGGTTAAAAGAAGAAATCTAGTTAGTAGGCTTGGACTGAGTGGTAGCATTGGAGGTGGCAAAAACTGCTTAAATTATGAATATATTTTAAATCAAAGCCAACAGGATTTTCTGTCAGATTGAATGTTGGGTAAACAGTAATTGTTTTCTTCTATTTAAAGAGGGGAAAAATCTTCCTATAAACACCTGAAAAAGATTGTATAACTACAGAGTTTTTAGAGGGAAGGGACTTCTTTCATAACTTCCACAGTATTAAGTATCTAAGATGTTAAGTGAGAACAGAAACCATATATAGCATTTGCATTTCCCACAGTGCCTACATGATCACTTTGGCACTGTACATGCTTAATATATTTTTGAAAAAGATTAAATGTATTAATTGTTATACTACACTCCCTCTCATGACTCTTGGGGGCAACAATTCCACCCATTCAATCTGTCACAATCTCTTCCCTGGCCTGCCCTTACCTCTTCACTTCTGACAGTGATGATTTTTCCTACGTGCAAGAATGTATATGCTAAGGAAACCAGATGGAGAAATGACTGCCTTTTTGTAGTATTAGCAATAATATAGAAAAAAGAGGGTTACAGAGGTAACCAAGCATTTAGTTTCCATAATTTCCAAAGCTTTGTTACTGCCACATTTTGTACAAACATGTACACACTTTACAATCCAAGTGCTTTTTTTTTTTTTTTAACTAGGTAATAGAAACCTGAATTAATGAAGACATTGCTACTGCTATTATACAAAGAAGTAACATTCAGTTTTGTTTTACTAATATGGACAGAACGTTAATTCAGTTCTTAAATGTAAATTCTTTCAGAAATCCTGTTTTTGAATAAGTTTAACTTTATGAGTGCCTTCAGGTTTGAGAGAAAAGTCATGCCCTGGCATTTTTTTAAACAGCCCTTACATGAAGACTGAAGCGTTGCAGGGAAGAGGGTTTTATTTCCATTTACTTCCAATCCTAAAATGTACACCTGGTAAATGAAGAAAAATGGTTGGCAGGTCAAGTTAAAACGGTAACTCTTTTCACAGTTTTATAAATGAGACTTTCCTTTCCATATTAAATATTTTAGCACAGCTTTCCAAATATTCTATAGACTTCTGTTCAAATTAGATGGAAATACATGTTTCCTTATTTTCTAACTTTTATTTAACAAAATGTGTCAACTGAAGACATGGTGATGACTGGTTGCATCACACTTAAAGGTTTTTCTATTAAGTTGCCAAGAGCATGCAAGCAATTAAACACACCAATTTGGAAGCAAGCTTTTCCATATTTTGTTAGTGAAAAATGTGTCTCCAATGTTCTGGTGTGAATCTTTATTAAACAAAATTTTCTACAATGCTTACAATGTTCAATGTTTAAAACGTTCTGAAAGGTTTATGAAATAATATTCTATTAGATGCTCTATTAAATAAAAATTTCAAGAGATTCCACACAGATTTTGTCCTATTGTTCACTTCCAATAGAAAACAACACCAATGACCCCAATTTCTCAAATGCTGTAATTAGAGGGATGAATTGTTGATGTATTCTCCATGCAGGATACCACCAAAGGTCATAATTTGGTTTGTTTTTATGGCCACACATTACATTTCCTGTGGACCCAGGCAATCTTAAATACCCAGTTATATCTTAATAAGCAAGGAGTTCTCTAATATGGGCAATATTTTGAATGAATGTTTTATTATAATGAATAGCACTTCTAAGAAATACTTCTCTATTTCCGTTAGAGTAACCATGAGCTAACTAGCATTTCATCAGATATCAAAAAAATCAAGAGGTAAACACTAGTGCATCATATTGTGTAGAAGAAATTCCAAACATATTTAGCATGCTTAAACATAGATTACCGGCCGGGCGCGGTGGCTCACGCCTGTAATCCCAGCACTTTGGGAGGCCGAGGTGGGCGGATCACAAGGTCAGGAGATCGAGACCACGGTGAAACCCCGTCTCTACTAAAAATACAAAAAATTAGCCGGGCGCGGTGGCAGGCGCCTGTAGTCCCAGCTGCTCGAGAGGCTGAGGCAGGAGAATGGCGTGAGCCCGGGAGGTGGAGCTTGCAGTGAGCCGAGATCACGCCACTGCACTCCAGCCTGGGCGACAGAGCAAGACTCCGTCTCAAAAAAAAAAAAAACAAAAAACAAAAAACAAAAAACAAAAAAAAAAACATAGATTACCAGGTGTTCTCTTTTAAATAATTCATATCTATAGCATATAAAGTTTTGACAATTAAAATTGTGGAGCTTATGATAGATAACTGATAATGGGACTATGATTTATGCACTAAAATTGTGGCAACTGAGATCTCATCAAAAACTACTGTCAGGCCGGGTGCAGTGGCTCATGCCTGTAATCCCAACATTTTGGGAGGCTGAGGCAGGAGGATTGCTTGAGGCCAGCAGTTCAAGACCAGCATGGGCAACATAGCGAGACTCCATCTCTACAAAAAATAAAATTAACAGGATGTGGTGGCACATGTCTGTAGTCATAGTTACTTGGGAGGACAAGGCAGGAGAATCATTTAGAGCCCAGGAATTTGAGGCTGCAGTGAGCTATGATCATACCACTGTACTCCAGCCTGGGTGACAGAGCAAGACACTGTCTCAAAAACAAACAAACAAACAAACAAACAAACAAACAAAAAACAACCCACCAATGGCTCACGCCTGTAATCCCAGCACTTTGGGAGCCTGAGGCGGGTGGATCGACTGAGGTCACGAGTTTGAGATCAGCCTGGCCAACATGGCGAAACCCCGTCTCTACTAAAAATACAAAAATTAGCCAGACATGGTGGTGCACGCCTGTAGTCCCAGCTACTTGGGGGGCTGAGGCTGGAGAATTGCTTGAACCCAGGAGGCGAGGCTGCAGTAAGCCGAGATCACGCCACTGCACTCCAGCCTGGGTGACAGAGGGAGGCTCCATCTCAAAAAAAAACAAAGACAAAAACAAAAAAACCCACCAAAAACCAAAAACTATTGTCATCCCTTTATAGTTTTATTAATTTCCAGGTTTTACAATTCCATCCTTAAACTTAGAATATCATCAACTTATATGGAAGTCATTTGGATGAACTGTGTATGTGATAACTGTTTCACTGAATTATGACTTTCTTTTTAAAAAGATTATTATTTTATTTTTATTTTTAATTTTTTTTTTGAGACGGAGTCTTGCTCTGTCGTGCAGGCTGGAGTGCAGTGGCACAATCACGGCTCACCATAGTTTTGACCTCCTGGGCTCAGGTGATCCTACCTCAGCCTCCTGAGTAGCTGGGACTATAGGTGCCCAACACCATGCCCAGCTAATTTTTGTATTTTTTGTAGAGACGGGGTTTTGCCATGTTGCCCAGACTAGTCTCAAATTCCTGGGCTCAAGCCATCCGCCCATGCCTTAGCCTCCCAAAGTGCCAGGATTACAGGTGTGAGCCACCGTGCTCACTGGAATTACTACTTGCAATTCACATATGCTCAATACAAATCATATCTAAAAAGTTATACAGGTTTTTCACAGCACTAGAATAAATATCATCTCTAAGAAATGCCATTATAACAAAATCACCTCATAAGAAAAGACTTCTAAGTCCTAAATGACTGCTCCATTTTTTAAAAAAGTAATAATCAGTACTTCAATAAACAAAACAATTTGAACAGTTCTTACAAACTTCTGCAACAGAGAAGACATTTACTGAATCATATAATAATAATACTCAGTATAGAGTGTAGTCATGCTGCCTCCATTGTCATAAATCACTTAAAACTGGGTTCAGATGGTAAGCTGGTAAAAGTCAGGGAGTGTCCTTACAGGGAGTACCCAGAGGTTTTCCTACCCCTATTAGAAATCAGCGTTGAAGAGCACACTATTTAGTCATCAGCCTTGCTGCCCCAGCCCCCTCATCGACCTTCTAAGTTCCCCCCAGAAAAACAAAAACAAACATTAAGCAGCCAAAAGCCAGTTCCTACACCACAAAGTTCTTGATGGGAATGACAGAACTGTAAGACTGTAACAGACCTGGAGCTTGATGACCTATTTTAGCTGCTAGCAGCTAAACCTTAAGTCACATGGCTACTTCAGAGGTTCACAGAATTCTGTATGTAGCAGTCAGGCATGAAAAGTGGTTTTCACAGTCACTTGGCAAATAAGTCTTGTTGCTTATTTTCTACCTGGAGATGCTGCAGTCTTTACTCACCAGGTTGCTCAATGTGCCATTAGAAAGGTTGTTGTGAGGATACATGTTTTGGTATCTGTGTTTAGTCTGCATCTAAATATTCATATGTGTCTGTGAGGGCTATTAGATGCTAGGCTAGGCTAGGTGAGGTTTTTGTTTTACACCTTTTAGTCCAACTGGAAAAAAGTAGGAAAGTGAAAAAATACCTTGTTTATAAAGACATAAAATCTTACTTATGTCTCAATTTAGTAAGCTGTTTATCTATAACGTCTTAAATTTCTGAGATTATGTATAATGCAAGATGTTTACTTTTAATGACTGATAATGTGCGATATTTTCTTTCAATGGTTTAAGTAACATGAAATAATCACATACTTTCCATTGCAAACCTTAAATACTTTCTAATGGCACTAGGCTAGTTAAATCATTTTTGTTCTCAAGCTTGCCATGTCAAATGAGCTACAAAATTCATCTTTTAAGTTTTGTGCTCTAGTGTAAAGACACATTAACAATTTAACAATTTTTTTGGGGTCCAAAAAACTTCTAAGTGGATAGTTGTTATTCAGTGTATAAATGTGTACATAAACCATTTTATGATTTTATGGTTTTATTTTGAAAATTAGGCTGATGTGAAAGGGAACTAAGGCCCTTTAGTTTCTATCTGAAATCTTTAATTATGAGCACCATACAGTTGAAAGACATCCTAAATTAGGTATTATCTTACCCTTACCTTTATTTACTTTTATATAATTATTCTGATGAATGATATAATTATAGCATTATACAAAATTACTAACTCATGTTTTTTTGTTTCCTAAGTGATAAACATATTACATTACATATAGATTAAGGCAATAAATCTCTAACTAAAATAGCTAACAGTAAATCAAAAGTAGGAACTATAATTCCTATTTCTTGATTAGGAAAAAATCTTATTAAAAAGAATGACTTGGGGAAATATTTTATAAATAAAATTTTAAGATATAATTATACTTTTCTAAAAAAAAAAAAAAGGTTATTTTAATACCCAATTGAGAGAACAAAATCTGAGACACATGACTTTTGACACTGTGGACAAAGCAAAGGCTCCCTTAGCTTGAAATTTTCACTTTGTATTATTGTGGAATGTCATGGAGACAGAATCACAATGTGACATTTTCGTCCTCATCTTTGATGTCCCTAGCATAAAATTATTACTCTTACAGAAAGAAGGAGTCTCCTATTTGGAAAACAATGAGGTTTATTATGTAACAGTTAGAAGGAGAAACCATCTTCCCTAAATAGCAGAGTGGCTGCAAATCTTCTAAAGGAATGGTAAAAAATGGCAGGGACACAACACAACACTCCGCAAACTGAATTTTAAACAATGATTCAAATGATCATAAAACAATAAATCATGTTTCAGTCAAGTGATAATAGATATAAACGTCAATTGACTAGGAACAATGAATATGTAAGCTCATGGGATATCACTATCCAATGTTATCAAGATGTTATCAACTTGGCACCTCCCCTCTATTTGAAGGATACATTTTAAATGCTCAGATGGTTTGGCCTTAATTAGTCATCCTGATAGGTATCCATACCGAATCACTACCATATGTCTATAGAGGCAAGAGGAAGAGATAATATAGAGTAGCTAAAAAATGCATTTAAATTTGAATCAAAATTATTTGATAGGGTTTTAATGCATCATGCAACAAACTCATCATTAAAAAGTTGAGTTGTGCATATGCCAAAGATTTAGAAGGAAGTCAGTATATTGGCAGGGAAGGATGAATGGTGTGAAGGAGGAGCTAGCAAGATCTTCACTAGGAAGGAAAGACTGAGTTAGATGTTAAAGTAATTTTAAAAACAATTCCAGGTTGATATGGAGTATCCCAAGTAGAAAGCACAAATCCTTAAAGACACTATATAGTTTGGTAATTAGGGAAAATCTAAACAGTTTAGTTTGGGTTTGGAGGACTGATTACTGATACCCTTCTCCACAGAACAGACAACCTAGACCATATAGAGAGCTAATTAAACATGCAGTCAGGTATTTAGCAGAGTTAAACATTAGTTTTCCACTCATTCCACATATGTTTAATACACATCTATTGTGTGCTAAATCCTGTGTAAGGTGCTGTGGGTGAATCAATGAGGAAGAAAAAGACAGTTTCTGACACTAGTTTACAATATGGTGAAGACAGACATCAAGGAAACAGGAAATTAAAATAATGTTGGAAGTGCGACAATAACTTACGAATTACTCTGGGAGCACAGAGGTAGGCTATCTAACCTAGTCATGAAGAATCAGAAAAATCATTTTAAAGGAAGTGACATCTAAGTGGAGGACTACATGAAGAGCAAGATTGATCTCTTGCAGAAAAGGGGAGAGCATTTTTGGCATTTACAAAAGATGTGGGCTAGGCGTGGTGGCTCACACCTGTAATCCCAGCACTTTGGGAGGCCGAGGCGGGAGGACAAGGTTAGGAGACTGAGACCTTTCTGGCCAACATGGTGAAACCCTATCTCTACTAAAAATACAAAAAGTAGCTGGGCGTGATGGCACCTGCCTGTAGTCCCAGTTACTCGGGAGGCTGAGGCAGGAGAATTGCTTGAACCTGGAAGGCAGAGGTTGCAGTGAGCCCAGATCATGCCACTGCACTCCAGCCTGGTGACAGAGTGAGACTCCATCTCAAAATAAAAATAAAAATAAAATAAATAAAAAGACATGGAAGTGACAGAAGCATGGGCCATTGAGGAGACTGCAAGTGAGAGTGAAGCTGCAAGTCGAAGTTTGAGACAAGAGGTGAGGCTGGGGAGGCAGGCAGAGGCCAGATATTAAGGACATGTATTTTAATAAAAAGCATTGGACTAAATTAAAAAGTTACCTAAAATACCTTCATAAATATTTACTAAATATGTTAATAAACATCTATGGTTGATCTCACCCTCACATAATTAGTCCTTGTAAGTTCAACTGACTCAGTATATATATTATATCAAAATAAGAAAAACCTTCATCCTAGGTCAGGAAATTAAAAATCTGACAGATTTCGGCCAGGCGTGGTGGCTCATGCCTGTAGTCCCAGCACTTTGGGAGGCCGAGGCGGGCAGATCACGAGGTCAGCAGATCGAGACCATCCTGGCTAACACAGTGAAACCCCGTCTCTACTAAAAATATAAAAATATTAGTCGGGCGTGGTGGTGGGCACCTGTAGTCCCAGCTACTCGGGAGGCTGAGGCAGCAGAATAGCGTGAACCCGGGAGGTGGAGCTTCTAGTGAGCGGAGATCACGCCACTGCACTCCAGCCTGGGCAACAGAGCAAGACTCTGTCTCAAAAAAAACAAACAAACAAAAAAACCTTACAGATTTTAAATTTTTCTATCGGGTTCTTACACACATACACACACACACACACACACACACACACACAGAGTACCAATGGAAATTTCATTCTGATATCTAAAGCAAAGCAAAGAATCACAGCTAGGTGTGGTGGTAAACACCTACAGTTTCAGCTACTCAGGAGGCTGAGGCAGGAGGATTGCTTGAGCCCAGGAGTTTGAGTCCAGTCTGGGCAACATAGCCAGCCCTTGTCTCTTGGAAAAAAAAGAAAAAAGAAAAAAAGAATTATAGCACATTACTGGAAAATAATTATTCCTTTGTGATGTATGAAACAAGTGACTTGAGTGTTGCCAATCATTTTATTAAAAATAGTGTTAATCTGTCACAGGAGTAGAGTAAAAAAGTAGTCTGAGGAATACAATAATTTTGCCTTATGTGATAGTGTTAAGGCATTTTTCAGGATAATTATTTTTTGTTACTTAAAAAAATAAGATTCATAATGTACCATGCTTGGGCATATATGTATATTAGAAAGAGTGTTGAAAAGAAACATATTAAAACCAAAATCAAAAGGCATAAGTATTTAAATACTATACAAAACATCATTTTAATCTGCTTGTTTTCTAAGTTTAAAATAAATTCCGCTTTCCAAATGAAGCAATTACTTTTTTGGATCATCTCTATTCAATATTTACTATTTAAATATTTTTGAATATTTACTATACAGCAATGTTATACGAATTCTTCTGATTAGAAAATAAATGCTTGTGGGAAAAATGGGAGCAATTTTATTTTAAAAATGATGCAGATGCATCTTACAATAAAAAAGTACACTTAATGATCAGATAATTAGATGGGAGGAGTAACAGAGTATGATAAGATGAATGGATCATAGATTTTACTGCCTAAGTTAAAATTTAGCACAAAATTCAGTCTGCCTAGCATGAGTGAATGTTTAAGTTAGACATTTTAACTGCTTTTGGTATAAAGAATATATATAAATAGTTTACTAAGTTACTTTCATAGTACTCCCTCTTATTCAGAAATACATGTCACTAGATTATATTATGCAGTTTACTGGTAGAAGTTTTATAGTTGAAGTTTTAAAAATGTGGAATTATATAAACTTTATTTGACAGTTTTCTTCAGGATACTTATTTTAAATGGTGTTACCGAAATCTTACATGGCTCACTGGTAACTATTAGTTAAAATACAAATAATGTAGAAAAATAATAAAATTAACACAGATTAAGTTTGTTAAAAATAAATTATGTTACATCCAAAAATATAAGACTGTTTCACTCACTATACTAAGTAATCACTTCTGTGATGTCAGGAGATTAATTTCCATGAACTTCTAAGATAAAGTTGATGGTTATTTGACATTAGGTGCTTTAGAAAACTTTGTGTAGAATGCATTAGTGATTAGACTACTGCTTCATAAGATTATAGAAAATACTCCCTATACTAAAAGGAATCTTTCCAAGGGAATAATAAACTTAATGGATAATGAGAAATAAACTTATTAAGTGCTTGCTCCAATGACATAATAGACTCTATGGGCCAACCTTTTCAGGCCATCTAAACATCTTTAGGTAGGATCACATTTCAACAATCCAGGACAGATGAAAATAGACTGCATTTTATAATAAACTTATCTATACGTGGTCTATGAGAAAGCATTTTAATATCCCAAAGACTTTGTTTACCCAAAGCCTTTGTTTAAATAACCTCAATCTTTTACAATTTGTCTGTTGTTCACTTGGTCCTCCATGCTGGCTGTAAAAACTAGCCTTACTATTAAATCCTCCACATATTAATACATTTTTGAAAATTACTTCAGATTATTCTTATTTTCAGGGCATTAGTAAGTCCTTTAATCACTCTTTGTCCATCATCTCAAAACGTTGATATTTCCTAATTCCAAAAGAAAGATATTTTCACAAAAAAGATGAAAGGCAGTAAATAGTAAATAAGTTCATTTTCTTAGGTAGCCGTTTTTCTCTAGACTTTACACGGTGACAGTAAAAATGGTAATTAAGTCTACGTAAGGAAACTTTTTTTTTTGAGACAGAATCTCACTCTGGTGTCCAGGCTGGAGTGCAGTGGTGTGATCTTGGCTCACTGCAATCTCTGCCTCCTGGGTTCAAGTGATTCTCCTGCTTCAGCCTCCTGAGTAGCTGGGGCTGTAGGCGCACACCACCACGCTCGGTTAATTTTCGTATTTTTAGTAGAGACAGGGTTTCACCATGTTGGCCAGAATGGTCTCAATCTCCTGACCTCGTGATCCACCTTCCTTGGCCTCCCAAAGTGTTGGGATTACAGGCGTGAGCCACTGCACCCAGACTACATAAAGAATCTTTATCAAAACAATTAAAATGTTTTCTGCTATAGTGTTCAATTTATTATTCTCTTCAAATCTATTTTTAAAAATCTTTAAATAATTTGAAGGCCGGGTGTGGTAGCTCATGCCTGTAATCCCAGAACTTTTTGAAGCTGAGGTGGGAGGATCACCTGAGGTCAGGAGTTTAAGACCAGCCTGTTTAACATGGTGAAACACTGTCTCTACTAAAAACACAAAAATTAGCCGGGTGTGGTGGCCCACGCCTGTAATCCCAGCTACTCGGGAGGCTGAGGCATGAGAATCACTTGAACCCAGGAGGCAGAGGTTGCAGTAAGCCTAGATCATATCACTGTACTCCAGCCTGGGGGACAGAGTGAGACTCTGTATAAAAAAAAAAAAAAAAGAAACTTATTTTGAAAAATATTTTATGTTAAAATGAGAGAATTAAGCTGGGTGCGTTGGCTCACACCTGTAATCCCAACACTTTGAGAGGCCTAGGCAGGTGCTCTGCTTGAGCCCAGGAGTTCAAGACCAGCCTGGGCAACATAGTGAAATCCTGTCTCTACAAAAAATAGAAAAATCAGCTGGGCATGGTGACACATGCCTGTAGTCCCAGCTACTTGGGAGGCTGAGGTGGGAGGATCAATTTAGTCTGGAAGGTTGAGGATGCAGTGAGCCATGATTGTGCCACTGAACTCCAGCCTGGGTCACACAGAGTGAGACTCTGTCTAAAAAAAAAAAAAAAAAGGAAGACAGAGGATTAAACATTTTTTTTTTTTTTTTTGAGACGGAGTCTCGCTCTGCCGCCCAGGCTGGAGTGCAGTGGCCGGATCTCTGCTCACTGCAAGCTCCGCCTCCCGGGTTCACGCCATTCTCCTGCCTCAGCCTTCCGAGTAGCTGGGACTACAGGCGCCCGCCACCGCGCCCGGCTAGTTTTTTGTATTTTTTAGTAGAGACGGGGTTTCACCATGTTAGCCAGGATGGTCTCGATCTCCTGACCTCGTGATCCGCCCGTCTCAGCCTCCCAAAGTGCTGGGATTACAGGCTTGAGCCACCGCGCCCGGCCTAAACATTTTTATAATATAAAAATTTATTGAGACATTTCAAGAACTGGTCAATTACTGGTAAGAGTCAAATATTAATAAGAATTTTTGATATTTGATGATTATGGTATATCAATAATAGAATATTTTAGAAAGCATAAATACTTTGAAAAATGACTTTATAGTTTTTAAACACACGGTGAAGCTAACCTAGAGGAAGTATTTGTAATGGTAGAAAGTATTTACCAAACATATCTGTGTGAAGTGTTTTATAGTACAGAAGTAATACTACTGAAAATTAAAAATATTAGAGAGAGCAAGAGAGCAAGAGAGAGAGAGAGAGAGAGATCTCCCTTCTGCTACAGGCATAGTTTAAGTCTTGTGTTACAAATAAAAGGATCCTCCCTAGCATATGGAGTAGTTGCCATGTCCTCCCAGGGATGGTCTGTAGCTATGTTCACCTCAGGCTCATCAAGAAGAGGTAAACTGTCAAGTATAATTTCAGTCACAGGGTGGTTTGGTTGAGACAGATTAGTGGTATGCAATCATGATAGATAGTTTATCCCAGCTCCAAACTGCCGCTTGGGAAATCTTGAACTCAAATGAACAGACTCAGTCATTATTAGTGTCAAAAAGGTATACAGAGACAAAATTTGGTTGGCAGCACGAAAGATGAATCAAGGCGAAAAAGTGACCAATTGCATGTTCAAAATCGAAATTGAGATGCATACTACAGTTTGGAAATACTTTACATACCAGAAAAGTCATACATTATTAATTGTTCATTGATTAATATTTAAAACATGTTTCTGTAATGTATTTTCAAAGAGACAATAAAATGACATGTATTTTCTTATTTCAAAACCTTTATTCTCAAGGTGATGTATAGTAAAGAGTATTCTTTTAGATACAGAAGATAGCAAAATGTTTTTTTAAAATTTGTATAATTTTTAGTATCTTTCCTTCAGCTAGATATTTCCAGAGATAAGACTTTTTAGAAGAAGAATTTAGTTTTATGGGACCACTTTAATATTCAAATGTCTTACAGTTTGATGACTTTCTCAGGAAGAAATCAGGATATAATAAAAGCATGAACTTAAAATGTGGAAGAACCTAATCTAAATAACTTTCCAAATATTTCCTAAACACTGAAAAATATATATTTATACATTGTAAAATACATTATTCTATTAGCGAACACAAACTTTGGTATCTTTAAATCAGACTCCCCCCCAACCAAATATCCACAAAAAGAATGTCCTCAAGTGTCAATGCCTGAAGTGATACGCTCTGACAAATCTAACAGCTCTTTCTGTGTCATTCCTAATGCACTTGTCACTCAGTATTATCCATCCTCATTAATGACAATGGGAAAGTTTATCTTGGGAACACGTTTTAAATCATCTACTCTTTACAATGGGACCATGAAATCTCTTACAAAACATGAGGCGGGAACTACTCTGACAACAAAACCCCTTCCTGGCAGCTTTATTCTTAATTCCTGTTCAAGGAGTAATCTGTTTATTATAAAATCATACAGAACAATATATTAAACAGAATTTGAAACAAGAATAGCTAGTGTGATTTTCAAGCTTACAAGTATTTTTACAACATTTTTATTAGGCTGAAAACACTACGTTGAGTTCTTTTTGTGTGATTTCATGCAATCTTCTATTCTATTCTACATTATAAACACCTTTGAAAAGAAGTTTTGTTTTACATAATTTTAAATAATTTTCAAATGGCAAGGACATTGGTGTTTATATAATTATTTTAAAGTATAATAACTTACATTAACTTAAATAAAAGCAATTACTAAGTAAAAATGTCCTTGTGTTTAAATTTCCTAACCAAAATGCCAAAATATTCCAACTACAGCATCCTATAGCTTAAAAATAATCTTACCAGGACCAACATTACTTTTAATAATATATTCACATTTTAAACTTCAGTAAGATCTTGTTTACTTGTCTAAGAAATTCCTACATTAAAAAAAATGAATATAAGCAAGCAAGACTTCATAACACCCACTTAAACTTACTATTTTGACTATCAATTATAGACACTGGATAGTGTGGCTAATGAACAGTTAAACTTTTTGCATATACTTCTGCTAATAAAATCAAAATCTCCTTATGCCCAATATAGAAATGTATCCTTATGCCTCTCAATATTCAGTTATCAAAAGTTTAATGTTATATTTTGATTAATTTACTGTATAGTAAAAAAATCTTAAGTAGATTATAACAAAAAACTCAACAATATCACATTTAAAGTTGATTTTATAACTTTTAATAATCTGAAGTCGTTTTTGTATTCAAACATGCTACAAATGAAAACACTGAATTTTAATATTTAAATTGTATGAAGCTACAATTCATAAAGCATTTTAATTTCAGAATTCAAAACTTTTAACATTTCTAGTTAATGCTTTATTTTAAAAAAGGTTTCTTTAAAGGATATTGCGCTTAAGGTTCTAAGTTAAATGTACAATAAACATCATAAAATGGTTAATTAAATTTATAATGTTTTATAAAAGAAATATAAATCAAAGGAACACTAATATATATTTATACATTACAATTGTTTCTCATATATTAGGTATTTATTATCAATCCAGTAACATTATATCGAAAATAGCAATTTATCTGTGGCTTCAGAAAACTGAATTAGTACTAATGGTTAAGAGGTCGCTTTAGCATTTGAAAGAATCTGGTAGAGTCTGAAATGAGGTGCCTCTAAGAAAGTGAGTTCCACATGATTACAGAGAGGCTGGATGAGAAAATATGTGCACACAATGAGAAGCTGGCTTTGAAGCACTTTAAGCTCCCTTCCAATTTTAACGTTTTATGAAATCTAGGTATTTTCTCGGACAGACAATAACGCAGACTGTTTGAAAAATCTAGGTATTTTCTGAAAGACATCGCATTAAATTCTACAAGTGCAAATTACACAGCAAATGATTGTATGTGTTTGTTATTTTTCAAATAAAGCTTAATTTTAAGAGTATAAATCATTATCACCAAATTGACAACTCTCTCAGTAAATTTTCTTTAAAGTATGTGGCTCTTTAAAGTAGGGGTTCTTCTTCACAGAACATTTTCTTTGTGAATGACGAGACAGAAAATATTTTTGGCTTCGCAGGCCATAAGATCTCAACTTAGTGATGCACTGTGAAAACAGCCAAAGACAAAATGATAGGAATGGCTGTTACAATAAAATGTATTTAAAAAAAAACCTCATGGAGCTGGATTTGCCCCATGGACCATAGTTTGCTAAGTACATGTTCTATTGCAACATGGGCATAGTTGCTTTAATATTGCCCTTTACTTACCCACTTTTACATGGACAAAAGCTTAATAACCTTTCCAATAAAATGATTGGAATGTTATAATAATTGAATGCCAAATTAATTGCTCATGTCTATAGTACTATTAAAAGTAGATAACATTTCCAAAATATCTTTACATGTACTTTTTTGTTTTTGACTGAATTACACATTAAGTCAATAACATACCTTAATGAAATGCATTCAGTTATAAATCACACACTGTAAATTTACAGCTTTTCTCCTAAATATAGTTGGCCTTAATTTAAATTTCTGTTTGGATCAGAATGGTTTCTCAGGAGGAAATTCTGAAGAAGCCAAACTGAAGAACTAGACTGGAATTTGGTCAGCTTCGAGTGTATAATAAAGAGATCAATGGGATGATTTTTCAATAAGGATTAGTCCTAGATTCTGTTATAGAAGTGATATCAGTTACTTTACTGATAATGTGTATTTAAATAAAAGTGTAGAATATGCAAAATGTGTTAAAATTCCATTTTACATAATTATTTCATCTGTAACTCATAAGTCTCATGAACTGTTTTCAACAATAACAGCTCATTGTATTCTTAGCTGATATTTTTTGAAGGTTATTTTAGTTATGTAAAACCTTACAAGTATATTAAGCATCTACAGAAAACTGTATTCACACTATCAAACTATTCCATATAACTGAAATGACTTTTTTAATGGTCACACCCTTTTATATGTTTTGAGCAATATCAAGAGGACATTCATTCATTTATCCATTCATGTAATATTTGACGAGCACCTATATAATCAGGCAATGAACTAGAAAAAGGAGATACAATGATGAATAAAAATACCTACGTTCATAACACCTATGCTCTAAAAGAACAACATTTTCTCAAAGTTTGGTACTTTATAAAAGAAATGCACAATGTTTTCCATATACTAAAGTATGGCAAAACAAAACAAACAAAACAGTACAGAATGGATATTCAAGAGCTAAATAAAAAGCAAAAAAGATTACCTGAAATAGCGCTCTTCTTGGCTACTTTTCTCATGATTGGCTTTTGGCCTTAGTATTTTTATAGACCAATCAGTCCTACAGGTTTTTAAAGGTTAATTTATCATTATTTGATTATTGATTCAAACCCACTGTTAAATTACTTTTGTTAATCCTAGAAGGTATTGTTTGAGATTGACTAGAAATTTCATTTTTTTAATAGTACACAGCAATAAAAAAATATTAAGGGTGTGTGTGTGTGGGCGGGGAGTTGCTGTGTCTGAATATGCAAGTATAGAGGGAAGAATCTAGGAAGTGTTGAACAAATATATTTCATTATATTTTTAAAATTTGAGATTAAACAATGACTTGTATCTCACAAATATACATACATAACATGCAAAATCTAAGTGTATTAAAACAGTTAAAAGAAAATATTTTCTTTGTATTTAGTACAGATCATTACTAATTCATTCAGAATAGATCATCACTAACACTTTATCTGGACCACCATTTTTTTTCTAAGACTACTGAAAAGGCTATGAAATATAACTAAAATAAATCACTATCTAGTTGGATTCCTTTTTCGTACTTATGCATGACAAATTTTGAATCTCAATACAGAAAAGATATACTGTATACTTCCCCAACTGTTTTGAAACATGCTAGTTTTATGGTAAAGGAGAGTTGAACACTATCACTGTGTTGTGTTTTGCTACACTTAAATATGGTTCATATGTTAAAGAAAAAAAGTACATACATGTATATATACGTGTAATCAATTTTCCCTTAAAAGCTGTAATTATGTATTTTAATAATTTTCTATTATTATTCATGTCAAGGATATAGTCCTATTGCATTTGGTTTTGGTCAACGTTTTAGCAATTTGTTTGTAAAAATATTAATAAGCTACTGTGTGCTAGCCTTTTCCTTTGCCTACTGACTACAAGATAAGTTGATCCATTTATTTACAGAACCAACAAGGGCAATCCATTTCATGCTATAGCACTGACCCTTCACAAAGATCTTGTAAATGAGTAGCCTATTACAATATGTACAAGTGACCTTTAATTGCACCAAGAAGCTTTTTGTTACAATCTTTTTCAATGCTACACCATAGCTACGGTACAAGTTGGGAAAATATTTCTTATGTATTTGGCAGAAATATCAACAAAAAAGCCCCTGTATCAAAATATGTAAGTGAAAAGTTTGAGGCATTTAAGTCTACACTATAATATTGCCTTTTAAATAACTATTGAGCAGAAAGATAAGGTTTTTTCATTCATATAATTATTCAGAAAATTAATAAACATTTCATTAATTAAAGACTTAAGAAACATAATTAAATACAACTTGGCTTTTAATAGCCTTTGGAAACAAAGATAGTTCAATCAAAATTGATTATTTTTTTGAGACAGAGTCTCGCCCTGTTGCCCAGGCTGGAGTGCAGTGGCACGATCTTGGCTCACTGTAACCTCCACCTCCTGGGTTTAAGTGATTCTCCTGCCTCAGCCTCCCAAGTAGCTGGGATTACAGGCGCCTGCCACCATGCCCAGCTAATTTTTACATTTTTAGTAGAGATGGGGTTTCAGTATTTTGGTTGGCCAGGCTGGTCTCGAACTCCTGACCTCAAGTGATTCATCTGCCTTGGCCTCCCAAAGTGCTGAGATTACAGGTGTGAGCTACTGCACTGAGCCTATAATGGAAAACTTTAATTGTAGTAAAATATACTTCTCTCTCTTTATTAAATGACTATGTACTTTCAAGTTTTATTATTTGAAATGTTCAATGAAGAATCCTATACCTTAAAAAACACCCAAATAAATTCCAAATATCATTTATATTGGGCAATAATATTTGAAACAAGTTTTCAATAAAGCATAGGGTCAGGTATTTCAACTGATTTACTCAAATTTTTGAATGACTGAAATATATATTTGACAGTCTGACAAGAAATTGAAGCCAAATACTAAATTTCATTAAACTCTTCATCTTGGGTATCTTATTTCTGGAAGGCTCATGCCAAAATGATTTAGTCTGATTCTCTACAACAATGGTGGGTTGACTTGACAGCACCTGACAAAACAGTTCAGTGAATTTCATGATACCAGATACAAAGAACCTAAACTGGCTACTCTATAAAATGTTCACTGTGACTTGGAGTGATGACAGTAATAAATTTGCCAAATTTTTTATTTCTACTTAAGTAAGAGAACTGCTTTACCAGTTATTGGGTTAAAGACATTCCCATTACATTCTACTTTCTCTTAATTATTTATTATGTTCCCCAATTCTACCTTTTAAAAACTAATAATTTATATTTAACATCATATTTTCTTAATGAGGAACATAATGTCTTCATGTTACTAAAATGCAGAAAACTTTTTCATATTCATCAATAAATGAGGAAAATATTTTACAATCATAATATTTATTGCTTAATTTTACTTAAATATGGCATTTAAAGAACTTCCAGCAAATCAAATTTTTTGCAAAAGAGAAAAATAGCTGTTAACATGAAAGAATCAAACCTTCATTAGAACCAGTTATGATAAAAGCGGAGGAAAATATTAGAAATTTGAAAAAGGAATTCAGTAGACCCTTATTAAAAGTTGTGTATACCTTGATTATCTCACAGGATAATTTTTGATGCTCCAAAAATAACAAATGTAAAATAACTTAGAAAAATTTAAAATATAAAAACAGGTTGATTAGCTATAAGCAAATTAATACTGGTAAAAGTACCTGAACACAGAACTTAAGTGAGTACAATAATAATATATTGTAATTTAATTTGGCATACTTTTGGACTATATCAAAATAGTTGATAAGGAAAACTACATTTCTTTGTATATGATACTTTTTCACTTTCTTTCAGATTTAGAAATCCTGTAACAGTAAATAGTATTTTAGAGAATAGCTTTTTTTTTTGCAAATTAATTTTTCCATAAAAACCTACCATACTAGAAATAAGTAAAAAATAGAATATCATTACCCTAATGTATTCACACATATATATGTGTGTGTGTGTGTGTGTGTGTGTATATATATATATATAAAATAACATCATGTTATATAAGGGAGAGGCTGTGATTAATCCAATCACAATGTTATAATGTATTTTACAAAAAGTTGAAATGCAAGCTAGGGAACAGAAGAATTTTTAATATGAATGTTATTTATATATACATATATCACATTAACACATTTTCTGAGATTAAAAAATCATTTTTTATTGAGGAATCCTTCAGGACAGAGGCTTTCTGGCTTATGTAATGAAGACGAGATAGCAGTACAGCTTAGGGCATGGCAGACAGTTAGTTGGTGGTTAAGAGCACAGGCTTTAGAATAAAACGGGCTTCAATTTCAGTGTAATTTCTGCCAGTTATCAGTTCTGTGACTCCAGATAAGTTAAGTTGCTTGATCTCTCTGAACCGTAAGTTTCCTCATTTGTAAAGTGAAGATAATAATGTTATATGGGTAGTTGTAAGGTCTATGAAATAATGCCTTTAAGTGCTTGCAGTAGTCCTAGCCCTCTGTTAAATATGTAATATAACTTATTTTTTAAAATTAATAATAATTAACAGTTTGTGAACATGTTAGCTTTCCACTGTTATTCTGCATATGGCTTCAGAAGATCTGAATTTTATCCTGGCTCTAACCACAGATGTATGACTTTGGGAAGGAAGGTTATATAACTCCTATCTATTTCTTTTTATTAAATATGTGAAATAGTATGTATGCAAGGGTTCCTATGAGGATTAAAATTAAATATAATAATGTATATGGGCCGGGTGTGGTGGCTCACGTCTATAATCCCAGCACTTTGGGAGGCCGAGGCAGGCGAATCACAAGGTCAGGAGATCGAGACCATCCTGGCTAACATGTTAAAACCCCGTCTCTACTAAAAAAAAAAAAAAAAAACCAACAAAAACTTAGCCGGGCGTGGTGGCGGGCGCCTGTAGTCTCAGCTACTCTCAGGAGGCTGAGGCAGGAGAATGGCGTGAACCCAGGAGGCGGAGGTTGCACTCCAGCCTGGGCACAGAGCAAGACTCCATCTCAAAAAACAAACAAACAAACAAACAAATAAACAAACAAAAAAAGTATATGAAAGCACCCAACACAATACCTAGAACAAATCAGACACCAAATATATTTTTTTAAAGAAACTTACGGTAGGCATGAGTTACTTTAAAAACTGTAGTTTCACAATTTAACAAATATTTATGGAGCACCTATTACACATACGGAGGATTTAGCTGCAAATAAGACATACTATGTCCTTACTCTTATGGAGCTTACATTTTAGTGGTGAGGTCAGGGAAATAAACAAATAAACTGATGAACAATTATAAAATACATTACACTGAGAATTCAAACAGTATATGAGGGTGAGTAACTTAGTGAACACTTCAGACAGGACAGGCCAGTCAGACTTCTCTAAGGAGGAGGTTGAGATAGTTAATTTACAATCCAAATAACATGAAAAGGCCTTGAAAAGATCAGAGGGATGAGGATTCTGAACATTTGCTGTGCAAAGGCACTAAGGCAGGACTAAACTTGAAATGTTTTAGATACAAAAGTATCCGCAAAACTACCTACATCACAAGTTTAAGGATACCATATTTACTAAGTATTACTGTTACAGGTACCTTGGAGCATATACTAGTAAAATGTATCTTCTTACTTTCTAGGAACTTAAAAAATACATTTAAGTGAGGAAATGAAATAGCTGTGATTTGTCATCATTTTCTGTTTTCTTTTTTTCTATCTTCCCTAGAGACTATAAATGACACATTACTAAAGGAAGTGTTTCAGAGAGTATCATGTAAACTGGACTAATTCTGCTACAGCAGTTCTACAAAGGCTTGAAGAAAATCTTTGAAGTACTGCAATACAATTTTCTTGGGGCCAAACCATAAAACACATATATAACTGTTTATGTCTGCAAAACTTAGGAAGAAGGGAGAAGAGATATTTTCCCCTTTGCATACTTAGACAATGCTGAGTCTGTATCCTCCTGGTCTAAAAACTGAGATAACTGCATTCATTACAGGTAACCATGGTATCTTTATGACAGACTGTTAGTAAGATTCTAAATATTTGACTTTGCTTCGTGCAACCATCTCATTATTCAAATATATATTTTCCTTAAATTTCCTGAGTAATGTAGTTATGAATAAATAGTGCAATGTAAAATATTAGACCCTAAGTTCAATTTATAAAATGAAGATTTTTATGTAAAAATTATGGTCAAGTGTCATATTTTGATAATATTTCTCAAAGAAAGATGATTCATTTGATATAACTAATTACAAGTTTCATATCCTACATGTTGATGACCATACAGAAACTATAAGACATATAACCGTCAAATATGAATCTACTCTTCCTTGCCAAATGAAGCAATGATGTTCTGCCAGCCAAACTAACAGGAAGCATGTGAAATGAACACAAAAGCAAACAGGCCTTACACTGCCTAAGGGAAAGTCAGCAAGATGGCAGTTTCAATCATTCGGAATAATACTAAAGCAGCCTTAGGCTTTTCTCAGAATGGAAACATGTCACTATTACTGCAATATTTCAACAAATCAGAATGCAGAGAAAAGAACACTTATGCAACCACATCTCGGAAGGGCACTTTACTCAACATTTAAGTGGAAAACAATTATAAAGAAATTTCAGAAAAACTGTCAGTGAATATAAATGACTCAGGGAAAAATGTTTTTTCTTTCAAAGTGCTTAATAGATTTTTCAAAAGCTTACCACTTAGAAACAATTTCCTTACATATTCTCCTTAAGGAATTATTAATGTAAAGACAAATTTATATAAAGTGGTAAGTGAAAAGTTTGATATTCAGGCTGCCAGTAAGAAATGCTCATTTTTCCCCAGTATAGTACTACTACTTTGGAAGGTTTGATCAAAGGGAATAAGCTTTCACAACATTTATATAGGAAGTTAAAAAATACTTCAAATATTTTGGGAACTTACCTAATCAGTATACTTTTAGCATGTGTCTAGTCATGTAGCCATCTTTGGTCAATCATCAAAAAATCAAAGGGAAATTGGCATGACTCAACCCTAACTTTAATACCGCATGATTGTGTCGTGTAAGCTTGTTTTGTGTGAGAGCTGCTGTGGTTTTAGCAGAGAGATTAACAACCGGACCTAAGCTGGCCTCCAAACCTTGCCCTGCTGATGCCTCAAGCTCTTTGAAGTCTGACCATCATACCTGGCAAAACAACAGTGGGAACTAGGATGGTGTCAGATCTAATCAAATTGTTTGCTGCAGCATAGCTAACTATGGGGTTCACTAATTGGCCCAATTGCGGATTATACCTTTTGCTACAGATTCAAGACAATAATTTAGTTAAATGATTTTTTTTTATCTTTTCTAATTAAGATTCCAAAGTGGGAAGAAATAGGATTAGACAGATTCTGAAAACTGTGTTCTCCTTAAGGTGGTATGCACTTTTGATAGGTTAACTATGGCATGTGAAATATAGAAAGTGTAGTAAGTATTAAACCAACTTCTGGAGATTCTGTGAAACCTATGTAATGCTATTATATACTGATATCACTAGAGAATAAAAACATAAATATGAGAATGATAATATAATGAATATATCAAAATGTACACATGTAAAAAAATTACATTTCCATTGTTAAAAAACATTAATTTGAGTTTATTTTTGACAAGTGATTTAATCTAAATGAATAGATGCCTATACTAAACTTTGATTTTTTTTTCTTTCTGCTAGCTGCAGTGTATCTAGGAATAAAAGTTAGTTGAAATAACAAACAATATTTGTAGTATATTGGACTACAGCCCATGATGCTACAACTTAATAAGGCTCCCAAGCCAGACATTTATATTTCCATTATTTTATTTTAGTAACATATTGTGAGTTGACAAGCAAGTTAATCATCCCTCTCCCCATCTCTAGATACAGTAAACATATTCAACGTTCTACTTCTCATTTAAAAACTGGAAAGGCTGCTGAAAATAAGCATAGGGAATAAAGTAAACCTAGGACCAAAGATATCATGAAACACTCCAAATTATTACACATTATCATAGCCACTAGCACTCCTTAGTTTGTAAGAGTTTACGCTTTTCCAATATGTAAATAATAATCCTATGGAATAATCCTACTGAATAGTACCAAGTTATATCGCAATATAATTATAAATCTAATTTATATTGGTTCTATTCTAGTCTTAATACTTGAGAATAAATCTATTACATGAGTATATCAAAAATAATAGCTACCTAATAAAAACTAGATTGGTCAATTATTTTGTTGAGGATAAGTTCTTGGTGACTGGAGAGGTACTGAGGTCCTATTCTGAATTAGGGACAAAGTATGATAAGACAACCTCGAGTAAACATGATTTACTTTGACATTCTCTACTCTCAATATTCATTTAGTTTATGAGGCCCACAAAGATACACTATTTATGATAATTGCTATTTTTTGGACCAATTACAGCCTACACAAGTAGTGTTAATCTTTATACTGAAAATTTGTAGTAAATACTGTAAGTCTTCTGTATATTTAAATGTTAATCCAGTTACTGTACTCTCCGACTTGAACTTAGAAACACTGAATCTTTGAGCTGGAAAACTGTCCCATTACCAAAGTGGAAACTCTCTTTGTGAAAACCTTAATGGATGGTGCAACTAATGTAATAATACATTATTATCATTTATATTAATTTTATGACTAGAATGTGCTACAATATGATCGAGCTGAAAATATAAAATCAAAATAGCAAAATATTATTAAGTGCAAGTGGAAATGTTGCATTTATGTCATCAAATATGCAGCCACATTTCAAATTCTGCCAAATCTTACTTGTTTATGTACTATAATTACATCATAATTACTAAAGAAAAAATTGGTTAATGATAGCCTGATATTAAAGAAGTAAAAATTACAGAAGCTAAGAAATGCAAGTTTAACCAGTTATTTTAGCTTGGAAGTTATGCTATGTATTCAAGTTATCTTACACATAACTAAGAAGACAGTGTGTACAGGTCACTTGACTGGTGGAGCTTATATCATATTTATAGCTGTATTATTTGCACTATTTTAAAAAGCCCATTCATAATTTATCTATATTATATACATTTAAGCAAAGATTTTATACCTATTAAGTAAATAACCCTGTTCTTGATTCTTAGATATAAAGATGAAAAACACACCATTTATGTGTATTGAATCTATGATTATATCTTAGTAAAGCTTTTGTTTAAAATGTTTAAACACTACATAAAAGTATAAATAAGTTAGTATAGTACTTGCTACTTAACAAAGGCTCAACAAATGTTTGCTGTGACTAAATGGAGGTTAGGCAAGGTTAGGTAAATTTGATCTGGTTAAGATCAAGGAGTAAGTAGTATATAATGGTTAATCACATATGCCATACTATGTATTGCTTATAAGAATCATCAATTTTCAAAGAATTGGAAAGCGATTTCTTTTAACCTGAAATCACAGTTTAAACTTTCACTTTTACTTATCTAGAATGCGTGTCAGGATTTTAGTGCAATTAGTATGGATATGATTCTGCTACAGTTTTTGTAGAGGGGCTAATTTATAGAGCTTTGTAGTTACAGGTATTAGCAAAAATTTTTACTCTGATTAGATAAATATTTTCACTTGAATCTGGACAATACCAACACATACTCTGAGAAGGAAGAACTATTCCTTTGCTTTCTCCAAATCACTCAAAGAAATTAGAGATTATGAGTTAAAGTTGCTCTACCTGTTAGAGGCCCTTGGTAGCTGCTAGTAAAAAGATAATCAGTTTTCATACATATAAAGGGCAATGACTTAACAAATCAAAAAGGTGCCCTAAAAATAGAGATGAGAGTGCTTGCCTGCTTCTTTTGCCCCATGTTTCCAACCTTGCCCCCTTTTGAGACATGTGACTGACAGTAAATTCCAACACGTAACAAATTTGCCTGTGGAATTGGAAATGTTATTTTGGCTTTCCCTGCTAAACTACCTTTCACTTCTGAAAGTGAGACTCTGATTCAATGCCTGATTCAATGTCAGATTCAACTATCTTTCACTTCTAAAAGTAAGACTCAGATTCAATAGACTATCTATTTTAGTCTCAGACTTTACAGGCTAGCAAGGTTATATTTTATTTTGAAAAAACTATCAGGACATTTAAAAAGAACATTTATTTGTTGTGAGTATTAAAACAGTAGCATTTGCTCGATGATTTTACCCTCAATAAAGGAATCCTTGAACTAGTTACTTTCAGGTCACTTCTACTCCTGTTTCTAGTTTCTTTAATATATTAACAAGACTTAATATCTGTTTGGATATGCATTTTAGAATATACGATGCTACATTTAAAACATTTTAGGTGAACCACATGATTTTATTGTGTTCTAATTATACCTATATATGTACTTCTATTTGGTTTGTTTGATTCCTTAGTTTTTATTTTTTCTAATCACTAAATTGAATATTATGGCATAAGTAAATAAGTCATTTAGAATGTATATATTTATATTAAAATAACAAAAAAACTCAAAAAAACCTTAAGTGATTAGGTTATTAGCCAAAAAGGTACCGAGTTTGATTATATAGAATTTTAAGAAGCAACAGTCTATTTGTGTTTTGTTTTCAAACATTGCTTCTAAACCACAGGTTGACCAATTACAATGATTCTTAGTTTAGCATAGTGGGAACAAGAGAGAAAATGAAACAGAAACCTGTGTGGTTAATAAAAGATCTTTCATCAGCTCTGACGGTGAAGTGCAGTTACTATTAGAACCTAAAGTGGGACCTCTCCTCTGAGAGACCTCTCTGACAGGAGAGGTCCCACTTGACATCACGTAAGTTCTTTATTTTTCTCTTTCCCTCAATTCCCAATAAGACTCAATGAGACAGAGAAAGAGAAATCATAAACATGATTCACATTACTGTACTACTTTCTTCTCTGGGTACAATATTTACTTTCACAGGGGAATCATCTTGCTTAGTTTGTATGGTAATAGAAATGATATCTCAGATGTCGTTGTTAGAATAGTGATTTTGGGGAAAAGGTGCCACATGGAGAGAAAAAACTTACGTCTTCCATTAAAAATATAAACTCAGAAGAAAATGATAAGCATGCTTTCCTTGTGACACTAAACTATAACTGTATCTTTCTCAAAGTCTGAAGCAATATTATGGTACATTACTCAGTATTCTGTCAGAAAAGCTGAAACAATGTTTGAACAATTACAGTGTTGGGTTCCACTTCAATGGTTTCTTTTGAGAACTAAAGCAAATTAGCTCAAGAATCACCATTTCTACACTCTCGCTCTTTTGGCTTTAAGTGGCTTTTGAAGGGAGTGTCCCCAGATGAGAAACTTCTAACACTCCTGCAGAGATGACCTGCTTGAAGAACTGGCTGCCTGATTAACTATTAACTGCTCTCAATAGGATTAGATAATTAAGGACATTGATGACCATTAATTAGGAGGAGGGCACATTAATTTGTCACTGGATAGGGCCCTTACAATGATTTATAGGTTAGTGCTACTTGCAAATGTGAAGGGAAAGAGAAAAAGAGAGAGAACCATTAAGTTACCTTATCAAGTGGCCAGCTTAAAGAGGGCAGAGGGTCAAAAAAGGGCCAAAGTGGTCACTTAAGGGTGAAGTCCCAAACACCAAAGCAGTGCCAAGCCACATTGACCATCATTTGGTGATGAAGTTAAAAATATGCTAATTTATTGGTGGCAATTCTCTCTTTTTATGGTTTCAAGCAGTTAAGACAAGTGGCCTGCTTAGGAGCTTTTCATTTGAAAAGAGATTAAACAAAATGGTTTGTCAAGGCTGCTTGGCTGTTTTATGTCTTTGTTAAAAAAAAATTGCGCCGACTATACTGATAACTATCACATCACCCAAAAGCCAACTCTCTCTAAGCATTTACTTCGTTAATAAATACATCAATTCTAATTGCTTAATAGTTCTCTGTTCATTTGCTCTTTAGCAAGATTAAGTTGAAATAAATCTTTTGTCCTACTACTTTCTGCCACCATTGCTTACATAAGGGTCACAAAAAAAGTTGCAGTGTCTTAGAAAATGTACTTAAAGACACTAGTGTAAATTATAATTTGTTTAGTTCCACACGAGGAAAGGTAACTTCACTAATAGTAAAGAAAAACGCTTTTAAAATGTAGATAAGAATCCTCTTAGCCACAGACAATTATGGGTAGCATTCACATTCCACACCCAAGTAAGCACAGCTCATTAACATTTAATTAAATATGCTTTTGAAAGCCATGGAAATATGCATATCATATTTATCATGTAAGTTTGGAGCTTACTTTTAATAGATATTCAAAAGAAAATCATCTTTGCCATACTTGATATATTGTAAAAATAAAACAGTAGTCTAAAAAATTATTCTGTTATATCAGAAGAACTTAATAATATTTAGCATAAAACATGTCCTAAGAATTTCATTAAATAAGTGAAAATAAAAATAAAGTAAAAATAAGTTAAAAATAACTTTACCTCAAGACTGTAAACTAAAACATAAAAATTCTCTTACCTCAATAGTGAACAGCTTCCTTTTTAATTTAAAAGCTAAGTCTTTGACATCTGATTCATCACAGATCAAGTTATTAAGCCGAGGAATCTGCCGTATATGAATCAAGCCTTGTGGAAAGGAAATTAAAAGAAAAAAAAATTAAACATTGTCATCGGATGCATAAATTAAATAGTCTTACAGCAGAATCCTGTAAATTTACACACAAGCATCCTCCTCTTTTAAAACTGGAGCTTACTACCAGGAGCAATGAAGCAAATGGTGTGATTATACTCAAGTAATCAAGCAGAATAAGATAAACAGAAATCCTTGTGCGACGAAAACTAATTGCACTTTGGTACAGAAGTACAGATGTAAAGAGGGATCTTAATACTTGTCAAAACTACAGCCGGTTTGTGTGTGATTTTCTCTTGTATTTACAGTAAGCAAATATGGCTATCACCTTGCATGCTGCCCACGGCATCACTGAGTGATCTTTATTTTATTAAATGCACCACTAAGCAGCCAGCAAAACAAGGCTTATAGGTTACTGATAACCAGTGAAGCACTCATGAAAAGTATTTCATTTTGTACCTTATTAATGACTTGAACAAACCATTGAAGAAAACTACATTTCAGGGTACACTCTAGGACCAAACGTTAACGCCTATGCCATCCCAAGACACTCATATCTATGGCATGTTAGACCTTTATGTAGCTGCTATAAGCTTTGCAACAGTGCTAGGTAAACCATGAGCTTTGGCCTCTTGTCAATAGAAACACTTGCTAATTTTTTCTGACAAGGGCACTGGATGGCTTTTGTGCAGCCTAATGTAGTTTCTGACTAAACTAGGGGTCATTTCCCACAGATGAAGACATGGAAGGTTCTTCACTACATCTTTCTGCCTGACTCAGCTCATATTTAAAAATTAACATCCCGAGGACACTGATCCAAAACACGGGGAGGAAAGGCAAATTACATATTTGAACAAAGAGACAAATCTTACTTATAGAACTGCTTCTCTAGTACAAGGTTTTGTAAGTATGTTTAAATGCTTAATAATGCATCTATTAGTCTTAGCTTAAACCTTTAAAGGTACTTAGCTTGAGAAATGGCCTCTTCAAAAATAATTAACTAAAATACCTGACAATTTTTCAAACTTAAAAAAATGTAAAAGGTGTTTCAAGAAGACAGCTTTTAGCTACAAATTAAGACTATCTCATACATATTATTTAGTAAAATATATCTATTAGAAATAGGCACAGCACACTTTTATTTGCACATTTCTTATTTTAACCTTAAATGTGCTTGCTTAGCTATCAAGAGACCTTATCGAATAAATTAAGAATTTCATAATCAGGTCCTCCTTATTAACAGAAAGCATACTAGTCTTTAGAATCACTCATTACTGTGTGGAAAATAATTTATCAATTCAGAGATTTCTGCACAAAGAATCATAGCCTTTCAACCTTTGAAATACTTTAATCAAAATAATATTTTTCAGAACATAAAATATTTTACAAAATGCGTAAGCTCATAATACTTGTCTTATAAAATCTGGTAGCAGGCTTCAAAGAAGCTACTCAGTCTTTAGAGGTTTCCACAGAAGTATGGTAGCTCCATAATAATGGTAGCAATAATTTGTATATACTAAGAATAATAGGTAAAAATCTGTTATTCACCGCATTCTATATTTGGTTTAGACCTATAATACTTAGACCTAACTACTACATTTTTACTATTCATATAGTTCTACATAAGACTCTTTATTAAAAAGAATCCCCAAATTAACCAAATGACTACAATATTACTAAAAGTAAAAAAAAAAAGTAGAAAGTCTGATGAATTCACCTGTGTTTATATCAAGGTGGCAATATTTTATAATTTGTTCATAACTCAAACTAACAAGAAAATGAGTAAACAGAGAAAAGTTCAAATATAATGAAAGATCTTCTCTTTCTGAAAATGTAATTGACTAGGAATCTGTAAATATAATCCAGTATGTATCTTATTATACGGCTACGCTTTGTAAAGTATAAACTGCTTTAGAAAACTGTCATTATTAGAATACGGTATTTATTTCAAACATGGCTAGTAAGTATGACGGATTACACGGCTACCCTAAGACACTAGGACAACAAAATATACACCTGATTCAGCCATGCCTTAATACTTGGGTTTGACTCCTTTCAGTTATTATAGTCTATAGTCTTAATGTAGTTGGGTAATAAGCTGCCATGGAAGACTGGACAGGAATGGAAAACATTTAATAGGTGTATTGTAAAATTTATACTCCTTGACTGTATACATTTGGACTGAACAGGATGCTTCCAGGTAACCTAAAAGCAGCCTGCTCATGCTCTTCTCATTATGAAGGTTCTACTTACCATGATAATCCTTATACAATGGATTAGTTTCTCTCTCAGAACCAATAAATGATTCCAGACCAATTACTATATCTGACAAGTTTGTGACACGGGCAATAATGGCTTTATTCTGCAAAACATGGAAACAAAACAGTAACGTTAAATGTTATGTTAATAATATAATATCTGTAAAATATCACTATGCTATCTCATGAAAAACTGTAGTAGAGACAGACTATCAACAGAGAAATACCTTAAAAGTTAAAGCTACTATAGGCAGAAAACTGGATGGAAATATGCCCTTAACTGAAAATGCTGGCCCATGTAGTCACGCTATTCTAATTTGAAGAACTGAAGGGAAAACATAAATTGGTAGAAGATATAAATTGATTAGTTCTGGTAGAGAACATAAATTGATTATTTTTCACTTGTATTAGGGAACAGGACTACCTTTATTCTCATACATGATTATTTTTCAAATTACTTCATTCAATGCCCATTGGAAAATCTGTCAGACAGCAGGATTAAGAAGCAGTAGATGGTACAGCATAAAGTATAGGGCAAGAGTCTCACTGTCGTCTGTCAGCTGGGACAAGGTCCCAGCCCTGTAACAGCTGAGGTCCTCTGTGACATATTAGAAACAGGGAAAGGACCAGCTAAGAGACTGCAACATGGCTAGCTATGGAGTCTTCTGTTTTCTCTTTCCAGATGCTGCCACTTGGCTCTGGGATAATAATAAAGGGAAAGAAAAGATGGTAGATGACTAACATTTAGACCAGTAGCCTATCCTTTATTTGTCGACACAATCTGAGATGAACTCAAATACTGCTAAATACATTTTAATAAATGTCACATTTTGCCAGATCAAAACAATAGGTTAATATGTTTACAAACATAGTATGTCCAGTTATTAAGTAGCAAAAGTTCTAAAATACTGAGCATCTCCTGGCTATAAAAATATAATAATCAAATATCTGGTAGGGTTTTTTTTTAAATTCTTTAATTACTGGAAATCGAGTATTCCTTTTAGCCCCTGACAGAGTGGTAGATCAGAAAACTGTGATTATATGCTATGATGTCTTAGACAATTTTTTGCTTAGCAGATCTAGATAAGTTGAAAATTTGTTTTGTAAAATTTTGCAATTTTGAAACTCTCATTTTATACAATGGTAATGCTCACCAGTTTAAAACTAATCTTTGAAGAAGAGAATGGGAAATACAAAACAGTCAAGAAAATTTATCAGCCTGCTATATCCCCTGTTAGAAAGAGGTCAGATATAAGAAAAGATTTTCATTTTCTGGAAACATGATTACAACTGAGCTTACTAATATTCTTGTTTCTTAAGTCCCTTTACAAAGATGGCATAAGAATGGAAAATTAAAGAGGGCTGGTCAATGTTACCTGACTTGGTATTATGAAACACATAGTAGCCTGTGTCACCAAACATTCTGTTGAAATGACTGGTTAACTCACACCTAGGGCAGTATTTGAAACTCCTTCATAAGTTGGAATGTGTGTTATATAAAGAATGTTTCCGCATTATATAAAGAATGTTTCAGCCTTTGGATCAGTGTTGTTAAAAAGAATTAGCAAAAATAATTATTCTTAATTGTCTTTAATATGTTCAATCACGTGGGCACACTAAGTATAGAAAAACATAATTTGGAAATGCCTATTTTTTCTAAGGCAATTTTTCATTCAATGGTGAGAAAATAATCCAGATTGATTCCTTACTTTCAGTTCTGTGCCACAGGGGATGGTCCTACTCCAGGAATAACAGGGGCTTCAGAGGCCATAAACATGTTCCTCTCAATATTTCTTTAGCCAAAGACCATTATATCAAACTCATCCAGGTTGGGTTTCAGCCAGTTATTCTTCACCCAAACAAAAATGTCTGCCAGACATTCCAACAGCTGGGATACAGTTCACAATGAGTCAACTTGAAAATGATTCATTGTGCTGAGTATTGAACAATGTTGGGGTGGGGGTGGGGTGTGGCTGGGTTGATAGTAAAGGGTGAGAACAAGTGGGAGATGAAGAATAACCATGTGGTTCCCCCATTAAGAAGAATCATGGATAATAACCAGCAGGCTCTTATCATTTCATTTTTAGGATAAACTCAACTGGGAAGAGTACTCCTGTCATGGACCCTCAGATGAACAGGCATTTATAAAGGCTACTGACAATATTTCTTAATCAAAAGGTCAGATTTCCTTTTATCTATAAATAAAAGACTAAGCCTTTGTATCTAAATATCTGAATCTAAAATGATACAAGTTAATTTTTGTTAGAACTCATCTATTCAAGATTTAAGTGATATAAACTAGGACTTTCTCAATTATATGAATAATAGAAATTACAAGGTTTAAAGATGAGATAAATTTCCATTCTGAGAGTGCATAAGCAAGGTACTGTGTATTTAAATTGTCAACCTGACATTTGCTTATTTCAAAGAGGATTTGCTTTTTTCATTTAATCTTAACATTTACTAATAAACCATTTTATATCCTATTATGTTTATCAACTTCATAAGTCTTTTAAAGGTAGTTTGTGGGAGACTTAAAAAAATCAGTTATCCACTTGAAAAGGGAAAACTAGTGAATTCTAAGTAAAAAATATGTACAGCCTAGATTTCAAAATTTTCCAGAAACTCATTCATGTATTTCATTTATTTCTGAGTTTCACAGGTTTGCATCATAGTTATTAATCATAAACTAAAGTCTATTGAAAAAACTTTCATAAAGTATTAATACAAGAATAACTTTTAATCATACTATTACCACAAAATTAGTTATATAGTTTCACAGTGATCTTACTGCTTTCTGCACGTTTATTTTGCAAAATTGTTTGCATAATGTGGCAGACCAGATTAATTGTGAAAGTTGTGGGGATATCTGAAAAACACTTATAGAATAAAAAGCAATGGAAATTATATAAGAATAACATCTAAGGTTCTGACTGAGAAAATGTTTATATTTACTATAAACTTATTCAACCTCCTAGTTATGTGTAGGAGCATAAAAGACATTTGGGCTTATAAACTTACATGTGTTTTAAAAAGTTAAAAAAATTGTTACAGATTACTTCTGCACCTCCAAGCTTCATAACGAATATGATCTATTGATGTAATCTTACCTTAAAACCATTCTTGTCAAAAGGTCTTTCAAATAATAATATTAATACTAAACAGTCTTTTAGATAAAAGCAGGTGAATTTACTTAGAAGAATCTAAAATTAACAGCTTAAAAAACCCATAAAAGCATAATAATCACAATTCACCTTAGCAGGAATACACTATGGATAATAAATTGTCATAATATAACCAGCAGTGTTCAGAAAGCTTTAGCATAATGATCTGAGGACAGGCCTTAATCTGAGAACATCCACATTCTCATCTTAACAGATTCGAAGTGTTTTTATGTTATTAGCCAAGATGTAAAACCCCTTTGGTCTTCGGTATATTAATAGAAATGGACAAGTAGAGGTATTCGTACATCAATTACTTAAATTTGAACATAATCTTTGCATTAATTTTGAAGTTGTTACAATACAGTTTCCAATATGGAACATTTCAGTAAGGACATTCAGAATTCACCAATCTGGGTAAATTAATGCTTATGGCGTATGTATGGTATAATGACATCACCCAAGTATGTACAATGATATTGCCCCCCTCCTCCTTGCCCATCTGGATGTGAAAATGTAGGATGGCTCAAAAATCCTTCTTATCCTAGACAAATCTCCCTGTGCTCCTGGGTGAAAGTTGTCAGCTCTGGACAGTAGCCAAGACATGACTAGGAGGGAAGCCAGAAGAGAGGAAAGCCAGTGTCCAGGAGTTTTAAGAGTTTGCTGGCAATCTCAAATAGCATTGTATTAAGTTACATAAAGAGCTCTTAAAGTTTTCTGTTGCAACATAATTCAATTAATCATTTAAATTTAAAATTCGTCAAATGGTGTTGCAAATAAGCAAAGCAAATCAGATTGTCCAGTCTTCTACCTTTGTATTTCAATTTTAATTTCAAAAAAAACCTTCAGAGCATTTGTTTTGACTGTTTTCTGTTTGGTTTCATAAAATGTTTCTTGTTTGCCATTATAGAATGGTAATACATTTTTTATTAGGATACAACGAATCTGTTAAATGGATTTTAAATTAAGGAAGATTAATTTAATGCTCCCTTTCAATTCAAAGTTCTTAAAGTCAAAACTATGAATTTTGTTAAGAGATAAAAATTTAATCACTGCCATTTAAAGCTCCCACAATTTTCTAATAAAAATAGTTCAGATACCTATTTAGAGTTACCAAGTAACAATCAGAATACCTTAAACCCTCAATATTTCTTTATTTTCCCAGACCTAATTATCTCAACAATATAAAAGATGTAATTTGTACCAATACAAATATATTTCCAGAAGAAATTTTAGTAAGAGGATTAAGAAGTAATTAACCAATAACTTAATTATCAAGAAGCTTGAAAGGAATAAACCAATCAACATAAACCATTTATGCAACGCCTCAAGTAAGAGCAAGTTCTTCAGTTACTCTATACTATTTAAGAAAGACAGCAAAAATAATATGAAAGGAAGAGCTCTCATTTGAGTATGGCACAAATATCAGATTTGGGGCTATAACAGCCTGAAAGCACTATTAAGTTAATGTTAAAGACTTAGAGAAATATTTAAGTTACTTTATGTTTGACCATAATACATGATGTAGTGGGTGTGTGTTGGGAGAGAGCGGGGAGGGGAATCCCCACAATAAAAGCAAGTATGTCATAATCAACAGCTCAATTTATAACAACATTTTCTGAAAAATGACTTGCATAGAACACGAATATAGTAGAACTTAAGACCTTTCTTTGTTACATAATCCAAAAAATAAGCTTGGATCCAAGGATAAATCTGGGGATATTTAATGAGACATTTATTTTTCCATGCTTATTAGGTTTTCCATTCCACAGAAATCAAGACTATGAAATAATAAAATCATTTATACTACACATTTATAACTTTTTACAAACTTGCCCCACTTCCTCCAGAATTGTCACTTGCTTCTGTGGATTATATTTTTATTTTATTACAAATATTTGATAGTGGGAAAATAATTCTGTTCATAATTATGAGATTTAGAATATTTGTAATAAACTGATGAAGGTATTAGATTATATCTTTCCAGATTTAACACTGAACTTAAAGTAAAGGTTAATTTTAGAATACAGAGGAACTTTTGTAAATTAAAAAACTCTAAATGTAACATTCTCTGCCTAGCATCACATAGTAATATTCACATAGGAAAATTGTAAAACAAACATATTTTGGTTTTTTATCCTAAAGCTCAAAACATATCCATGAAGGGGCTAGTGGTAAATACTCCTAACCTCGATGGTGAAAAAAATTGCTAAGATATCAAAATTTACTAGGAATAGGTAATAGAGCCACAACTCTTTGTGCTTTCTACATGGTCAAATACTCAATATTCTAAATTTTGTTTTGAAAATGGTGGTTCTTTATAATTGAGACTTTTTAAAGAACACATCGTTTTACTTTCATAAATATTGTTTATAATATATTTACACTGGCTTCAAATATTCAAATAAACATACTTTGCAGAACATTTATTTATATTAATTTTGTTTCTTTTTCAGTAAGTTATTCTATAAAACATTAAAAAAACTTACATATTCTGAAAAGTCTCAGAAATGGGATGAACAAAATACTGAAATGAACAGGCTGGACAGAATAATAGTATAATATTCAAAATTAATTATAGGCATTTTTCTTAACTATACGTCTAGTTTCATATTAAGAAATCTACCCACAGAAAAATTTGTGTTTCATGATTAAAAATGTTTTATGGGAAACTTCCTAAATCAGAAATCTTTTTTTAGTACTTTAATACTTGAAACCCTAAAATGCAATTCACAGATGTCCAAAAGCTCACACCCTGCCTGGAAAAACAATTGCTAATATCCAAATATCAAACAGAGCATCCAGATGATGTTTGTGATGCAGTAGCAGGTTAAAGATACTAAAGTTTAAAATCAGCTTAGAATAATCCCATATTGAATACAAAATTATAGCCTGTCATCAGGAGCAGGTTGACAGAGCCAGGTCCAGATGGGAGACTGGCTGGGAAAAAGGCTGAGGCAGGTGGGAAAATGATGGGAACCTGACGGAAGACAGGACTACTCCCTCTGCTGGCAAGGTCCTCACCTGCTTGAATTTTTAACAAATGACTAGCTTTTCTTTAATTATTTAAGATATTATCAATAAATTATGTAAGGTGCCCCCCTTTCAGTCTGCACACTTTCAAACTCAGGGTGTCTTATTTTCACTAGATCAATTTTGCAAAAATATAAGGATCCAATGTTTCACCAGGAGGTTGAATTATTTATCTTGTAATTTAAGTGCACCATAAACATAAAATATAGCATTATTTTTATAATATAAGGCCTTTAAAAATTAGGAATGCCTGTGAATTATGTTTGTTGATATATATACTTTCTTGAAGAAAAAAAATTCTTGGGCTACAGACTTCACAATCTCTTTCTCAGGCTCTGCATAATGCCCGTAATGAAATAATATAGAAATGAACCATATAAATCAACTATACAGGGAACAAGGAAACAGCATGTCACAGCAAAACAGCATAGATGTACAGCGCCAAACCTATCTGATAATCTAATGATCTGAGTTTACAGATATTATGTACTAATATGTAAGAAATTAAGAACTAATGTTTACACAAAAAATTTGCTAAATTTTACAGAAAAATTATTCAATATTTGATTTTCAATGTAAGTTAATAGCTGCAGCAAAAACATTTAGTAAAAATCTGTTCTAAGATTTTGGCCTACAACCAGAAGCTCCCAGAACAGGAGGGATCAGCTTTTTCACCCACTGTTCTCATCTGAATCCTGGCTTAAAAGCTATTCCAGCTCCCAGCTTTCCAGAAGGCTCCATCCCAGGAATCCTTGCCTGCCATTTGGTTTGCTGATTTTAATCTCTCAGGACTTTCTTACAGTGGCTCTACTATGCTGAACTGGCACTTGCTTCTAGAAGTGAGTTATTATTAAACCTGTAGGTCAATTGTGGCACTAACAACTCTTTGGAAGCTTTCAGCCACAGTGTACAATTTGCTAGTCTAATTAAATATTAATTCTAAGTGTTACATTTTGTGGCTAAGAGCTTTTATTTTCTATCATCAGCCTGGAAGAAAAAGAGGTTACAAGGCTAATTTAATCTCTCCCCTGTCCTTCCCAACATTAAAGATTAACTACATAGGGTACGAAAACATTATTAAAGAAGCAAGAACTCTTCATATAGCAATAATAATGTAATTAATAGCAAAGGGCTAAAACATAACGCTAGGACATAATATCTCACCTGGTACTTAAACAGCTTTAAATTATAATTGTTTACAAGCATGTTTGGTCTCAACATTAAGAAATAAGTATCAGTTATTTTTGATGACGTTAATCTTTCTTTAAGGGAAAGCATGCATCCAACTATATAAATAGGAAAAACTCAAAACTCATGTTTTCTCACAGGTATTTTTCAGATAGCTTACAATGCCAAAGAAAAAAAGTTTAGTAGTTTTATTTGTAAAATAAATGAAAAATTAAATAAAGTTGTACTTGTTTTCTATATACAAAAAGTGATATAGAAGATAGTTTATGATAAAAATAATGTAAAAGATCATTTTCCCTCTTTTTCTCCTACCATATTCATGTAGCTTGAACACACAGGGCCCCCCACTCCCCCTTCTGCTCCCAGAACAGTTGTGTCCATCCTTGGACACTGGGCATTATAAAGACGATGCAGTCCAGTAGCCAAAGATTCCATATGTCCAAACAGATGACTCAATCGCCATACCGCGATGAGACATTTCACTATTTATATCATTGATACATTTGAAAAGTTTGGCCCTAAATAGCCCTTTAGCTAATAACTACTACCATTATAGGAACTACAGAATGAACAACAATATGAACAAGAACATCACAAAGTTATTTTAGAGAAACCAAAAATATTTTAAACCAATTTTTTTTTTTTTTATGGCTTACTGAACATGCTTTGGTTAGATTAAGTGTAATGAAAAGTTTCTGAATCGTACTTCTCTTTTAAAGATGAAAATGAACCCTACTGACAATTTAAAATATATCCTGTTCTCATTCAATATGCATATTTACACGAAGACAAAGTTATACATATACTACTACGCTCAATATAGGCAGAACTTTATAGATAATTTAGAGTTTGTGTATTAGAGTTTATTTGTGTAAAAAGTTTCAATCATCCTTGTCCAAAAAAGTAAATTAAATATATATGTATAATGCATACAAGCTATGATGTGATTTTAAAAATTAACCAGTTATCAGCATGTGTAGTCTGAAACAGAAAAAAAAAAGCTGGAGCTATAAGAATTCAAAGTCTATGGTAGAAGGATTGAAATACAGTTAGACTATTTGTTATTTTAAAGAAAAACAGATTCTGTTTACAACTTACTATACTGACACAAAGTCACTGGAATTTGATAAATATGATGTAAAACTGAAACGGGTATACTATAATTTAGTTCATTTTAAAAACTGCTTCTTTTAAAACTCTTAAATATGTAAATTTCTTATAATCAATTTCAGACTAGTTAAGAAGATCTGAAAACATTAAAGGCAGATTCTCAGTTGAGAATATCCTGATTAAGAATTCATAAAAAAATGACACTCTGAATATCTGGCTTTATCCTTTAGTAATTGTAGCTATGATCAAGAGATTAATCTGTAATTTTCATCCTTAAATATTCTTCTTAATAAAGTGCATTTAAAAAGATCATTTGAAATAAAGTTATATGACTGAAGGTGGTGTTATGTTCATATCAACAATTAGATAAAAAATATTTTCCAAAATTTTATAGCTGTAAACTCACAAAAGTATATTTTTCTTCACCATGCAATTATTCTTAGTTCTTGTTTTAAGAATAAAAGATTTCACACTGAGACAAATTCACAAGGCCACTGGAGTCCACATTTCATAATCCCATATTAGTGGTTAGTTCTAAAGCGGTCCATTGCTTGACTTAGAGTTTAGCTGCTAAAATACTCAGCATGAACAAAAAAGTTTATGGATGTGAAAAGGTTTGCTCTGAATTTCTCTATATAGAAACATACTGTATCATTCACTTCAGTGGGTTCAAAGCTCTAATACATTAATGTTATAGAAGATTAATTTGAAAACACATCAATTAAAATAATACACTAAATAAAATATCATTCATTTTTCAACAGACATATTTTAACGAGGCCCTTTCTCCCTCCTTTTCATCAGGAAATGAATTTTCCTTGGTATAAGTTAACATGCTAGTAATAGTTTCTTCAACGAGATAGCTGGGAAAAAATTCTACAGATCAAATTATTACAAAACACTGGGTATATGATAAAAATTGAATAAGGCTATTAATTCACCAAGCGCCAATGATGACAAATGAAAATATGCTATAGGGTAGTTTCAAATCTGAAATTTGATTGAATAAAGGAAAGCTAAATAGTTTGCCAACTACTGTTCTCTAGACAAGTACATTAAACTCTGGCAATACTTAAAATTATTATACAATGAAAAAACATAATGACATATTCTATGATCCAGAATGTCAAAGGAGTTTTCATTCTTGCATTATTGTACTTCGGGAGAGGTTTATCAAGTTGTTGTTTATATTTAAAAATTCCTTAAAAGTGTAGACTATGACAGCTTGAATAAAGACTAACAATAATAAGTAAATTTTCTTTTTGAAAATTGCTGTGAGAACAGTAAAAGATAACTTTCTCCATTTCTAATTTTAATTAGTTTAAGTGTTTACATGTTTAGTTTAAGTGTTGTAATTTAATCTAGTTTAATTAGTTTAAGTGTTTCAATATTTATTTCCTGACAATTTTAAGTAAAAATGCCTTAAAAAATACAAATCAAAAACAACTTGCCACAGATTATACTTAAAAATGCATAAACTAGGGGAAATTTATTTTCTTTTCACTTCATTAATAAAATCATCATAAGGCACAAAACTAAGTTTCTTTTTCCAAAAAGAATAAATGTTATTGGTCACTATTTTCTTCAAGCATGCAACTGTTACTGGGAATTGAAAATAAAATTAATTATTTTCAAAAGCCACAAAATGTTTGCATAATTTGGAGATGGATGACAAATTTTGCTAGTGGTAAGCCAATTCCCATTTATAGACCAACAAATTACTGTTTCATATCTTGCTAGATATGGAAGTCAAACAGTATCCTATTGTAATTGCTTTAAAGCTACCACTTTGCAAAAGAAAAAGGTAACTCATTAAAAAGTTTCAAAGGGTACAAAAACATTTCTGTTTCTAACAGTAAAAGGAGGACAAAGCAGCAGAATGTTGAATGTAGCTGAAATATAATAACCTTTAACATGGGTATTTACACCAAAGTTTTTAAAAGTTGCAATATTCTCACAATTACAATAATATGTGGGAAGAGTTTAAAGATAGTGTGTTTTAGTTCCTTTTCTTAGATGTAACCTTTTCTCTTTTTTTTTCTTTCAATCCACCACAACCTCCTTCACTCAACAACAGAGTTTTGAACAGTTGAGTTATGAGAATGTGAGCAGCTGCTGTTATTATAACTAAAGGTCTGTCTACTGCTTGAGTCTGAGAGACCACATGTTCGGCTGTCCTCTCATCTTGCCATCCTCACCAATTAACTATTAACATGGAGGGCTGTACACATGCTCTTGGGGGCTCTTTAACAGGCTTCTTGGCGAGTGGAACAACTACACAGCAGGGATCTGGGAACTGAGTAATGCCGAAATATAGGGGAGCCGTCCGTAGTTCTGCTCCTTCTAATGACACTTTACTCCATAGTTCAGCATGTAACAAAGTCTGTATTTAACTTAGCCATTTTCACACACAGTTTTAGTTCAACGTCTTTGGGCAGACACTAAAACTATATTCTAGCAAGAGACAGTATGAGTAATAATATTACTTCACAGGGAAAATTGTTTAAGATTATATATATATATATACACTTAAGACATTCATAATATATTTGTTGAACAATTTTAGTGTTTTCTTAACAGATATTTAGAATTTATTTTTATATACTTGTTCCAAAGTATGCTTGCCATTTTTTTTTCTGTGGCATTAAAGAAAATATTCTTTAACCTGAAGGAAATAAAAAATGTCAAGTTCAAAGTTGTGGGACTGAACATAAAACATTTCAAAGGCAAATTAAAAAATAATTATTGTTCATTCTACTTGCAAAAGTCTTATTATAACAATAAGTTAAAATCAGTTTTGAATCTATGTCATTATTTTCCCTATTTTAACTCTTCCCTCTCTTTGCAATTTCCTTAACTATGTGTTCCTTCCCTACAATGAAATTAAACATGGGAAGCATGCCAAAAGTATAATAAAGGGTAACTAATCATTACTATACAAGTCTGACAGAATGCTAATAACTAAAGTAAGAACACCAACTGGCTGGTTTAACAATTCAAGAAATAAGGATATTTTATACAAAATACCTTTAATCTAATGTTAATTTATATAATGCACTCAAAGGTACCACAATTTTATTATCTATACATGCCAACTATATGTATGATAAAATTTTCAAGGATATCCAACCACATTTCTATTTCTGCCCAAAACCACTCTACTACCACACCCAAGCTCAAGTATCAATAAACTCACATATACTACTTTTCTGTTCCATCCTATCTTTTACATTGTTGAAAAAGTTCCATGAGAATAGAAACCTTGTTTGTCTTGTTAGCTACTGTATCCCTATAGGTGCCTAGAACAGTGCCTGCATTGTTAAATAAGTGTATAAGTTAAATTACCCACAGTTATTCAATCACCATTTAAACCCTAACTTACAATCTCCAGAGGTGGCACTGGTCATAGTGGACAGGAAGCTGATGTATGATGTTTAAAGAGTCTTGTTTCAAGATAGTGATGGTACTAATATTTGGATGGCCAACTGACTTTATTTATGCCTCCTGGTTTGTCTCAGGCCTAACCTGTGAGAAGATCCTGTCAGTGTCTTCCATAAAAAGAGGCGGCAGGAGATTTCTATTGCTTTGATAGACTTTTATACCTTATTTTTTGTAGCCTTATCTCTGTTCAAATCCTCAATTTTGGAGATCTGTTTAAGTAATAATAGTGAAGATGACAACTGTTAACATATATTGAATGCCTACTATGTGCCAGCACTGTTTAAGTACATGTTACTACTAATCCTCTTAACTGGATACTTTTTGTTCCATTTTCACAGGTGAAGCTGAGGCTGAAAAAATTAAGACTTGACTAAGACTATGAAACTAGTTGGATCTATCTGCCTCTAAGATCTCAGGCTCTTTCTATCATTGAATGCTACTTTGTGCACAGTTTGTTTCTAAATTTCGACTCTAGTATCTCTGTGGAACAATTAGCATAGCACAGTGGTTAAGATTATGGTAATAGGAGGTAGACTACTTAAGTCTAAATTCTGCCACTCATTAGCTGAGTGATCTTGGGAAAAGATAATGACAGTACCAACCATATGGGGTTATTATGAGAATTAAATGAGTTAAGATTTGAAAAGCATTTTGGACTGCAACTGGCCCATAGTAATCACCATGTAACTTTTTATTAAATAAACTCACAGTGCCCTGGTTATATGTATTCGTACATCTTTGATTACCTTTCCAAGCATACTGCTTGCAATTCTTATTCTCTTTCCTTAGCCAAAAGACTGATTTTCCTTGACAGACTTTAAAAGTTATTAAAAGTTTTACCTATTTATATAATGATGGGTTGGAAGAAGTATATGTTTTATATTTTCTCCTAAACATTTTCATATAAAAACAAATATATGGTCAGATATCATGTTCAAAGAGCAAGGGAAAATTTATTTGTTTTTTATAACTCAATTGGTATTAGGGCTAGAAGACTACTATATGATAACTTTGCAAAAACTGTCTAGGAATGAGAGATTGAAAATTGGGAAAATTTTAGAAGGCTGTGCAGTTTTTTTTTAAAAAAAGACATTCTCTGTTTTGAGGAATATGTCTTAATTCTTTGTCACACTATATAACTTTATACTCATTACCAAAATCTGACCCTATATTTTGCTATGTCTATTTCAAAGGAGTCTCTTTACTGCTATGTTAAGAAGCATAAATTTAATCTATCTTCCAGTTATACAGGGGCTTAAATATATCTGTAAAGTATCAAAGTTAAAATATTGTTTCAGGTTCAAACATCGAGATCACTACATCATTCACTCATTATTTAATCAGTGGTCTAGATAGGCTGACTTGAGGTCATCTGATAGTATCTGCTGTTCCCTTAAATGAGGGTACAGGATTCACTGTCACAGACATCCACAATGGGAATCTCTTCCTTAAGTGATAAAGATGATCACCAACAAAATGGCTTTAAAAAAGTGTTTTCCTTTTCCTTCTTTCCGTTTTCTCACAGAGGCCCCATTGGAATAAAATTTAAAGTTACATATATACACATATTTTTTTCATAATTGTTTTTCTTTGCTTTGCAATTATGCAAAAGGAAGCATATTTATCTTTTTCTCTCTTGTCTAGAATGGAACTTTTTGTTTAATCTTTTATATGTACTAATTTATCAAATATTTTACACTAATAATTTTCTTTTAAAAATGTAGAATAATTACAACATCAGCCAATAACTTTTTTTTCCTAATAGAAACTTAGTGTCATCAAAGGTAGTTAATAATTCAGGACACATAGGATACAGTGTGACAGAGGGGAAGGAGTTTAAATTTTTGAGTTAACCAGATCTGAGCTTGAATACCAGCTTAAAATGTACAACAGATATGGGATATTGGATAATCATTTAACTTTAGTTTAGTTGCCTTTGCAATTGAAATCACAGCTATCTTGCAGGGTTTTTGTGATGATTAGTGAAGCCATATGATCTAATGCTGAGGATGATAAGGTTTGAAGTCAGGTAAGGACACTGGCCTGCTACTTATTAAGTGGGTGACCCTATGGAAACAGAGGTAAAACAACCTGTTTGACAGGGTAGCACTGAAGATTCAAGGACCTAATGCTTGTAAAGTGCTTGGGATGTAGCACATGGCTAATAAATAGTTGTAGCAATAGCATAGTAGTAGTAGTATAAGTAGTAGTATTTTCATCAGTATCTGATAAGTCTGTTTCATGTTTATTTATCATAAAAAGCTCACCATGTCTAACCAAACTATTATTTGAGTACTAACTTTATGATAACTTATTAACAACGGAAGCAATACAAGTATGTGTACAATGTCTAGCATGATTAGAGAAAGGAGTTTCCTTATGATATGTCTGCAATTTTAAGCTAATGATAATAATTTAGGTCCAGACACAATGTATAAAAAGTCCTTCAAGGAAAACTGAGTTATCCTCTGCTGACCATTATAAATAAATAAATTCTACTGGCCAAGTAGACCAAATTCACTGCTTTTAAAATTTAATTTAACTTTTTGTAGAAATGGGGACTTGCTGTTACACAGGCTGAACTTCTTGCCTCAAGTGATCCTTCTGCCTCAGCCTCCCAAAGTGCTGGGATTATAGGTGTGAGGCACTGCATCTAGCTAAATTCACTTTTCATTTGTCACACTTTTCAGTCATATTTGCTATATATGCTCTATATAATGAATGTAACTAAATGTCATTTTAATACATTTGCTATTTGCAGGTAGGGTCTAGGTATGTTGGAACAGAGACACCAAGATTACGTAACTTTATAATAAAGATTCAATATTCATTTAATTAACATTTACTGATTATCTAGGAAAAGCCTAGGTACTGTGTTAAGAATTTTAAAACCACGTTTAATATTATTACCATAAAGCCTATAAAGAAACGTATAAATATCTGGCCCTCCGTCTATGGAGACTACAATGTAGTAGATATATAAGATCATATGAAATCACATGCCTGAGGCAGACAGTATGTACTTAAGTAAACGATACTGATATTAACATATACTTTACATAAAATATTAATTAAAGAAAGAAACTAAAAGCTGTTTCAGAACACGAACTAAAACTGGAAAAAATTCAAATGGAAATACATTGATTCATTAGTAAAAGAAAAAACTATAAAATGTTTGGAAGAAACCATAAGAAAAAGACGTTGGAGAGGGCAAAGACTGTAAAGATTGGAGGTGTGAGGGAGGTAAACCACTAACCACTAAAAAATTTATAAATTGAACTTCATCAATATTGAAAACTTTAGCTCTTCAAAAGACATTGTTAAGAAAATAGAAAAAGCAAGTCATAGATAGGAGGAAAATTATTACCAAGTTGTAGCTAAAATATCAAGGAACTTTACAAATTGATAATGAGACTATCAATAAAAAATGGACAAAAGACAGACAAAAGAAGATATGCAAATGGCCAGAAAGCACATGAAAAGATGGTCAACATCATGAGTTATCATGGAAATGCAAATTAAAACCACGATGTCATACTATATCACCATGAGTTATGAAAAAATAGTTCTGGAAAGTTCTTACCTGGATCAGATGTGTTGGCATTGTGATGATGCAGGCTGAAAGAGAGGTTCTCAGAAGACCACGGAGAACATAGAGGAACTTGGTAAGGCTGTGACTGTTGCTACCATTTTCTGCACAGCAAATATCATCTCCCCATAAAGGTGAGCCAAGATTCTGAATTCCTATTCTTAAAACGTTTCTTTGTTTTTTCTAAAAGAAAGTGGGAAAAAAGCAAACATGTAAAGTTTTGTTAATCAATAGAATACTACTTTTATCTGTCAGTTCTTATCTTTATTTATAACATCAGGGAGATAATGTCAATAGATGTGTTAAAAATTTTTATGTACTATTGGTACATTAAGCAATATAAATGAAACTGTTTTGATCACAAGATTATAAAAAATAACATTTTTTTAACTTTTGAAAAATCTGAACAGTATCATACGCCTTAAGCTTTAAATTGTATCTAAATTTTAACGGCCACAACTCTAAGAATTATACTTAATGCACTTAAAATATTTAATAAAACAGATAATAATGAAATCTTAACTAGAATGCTCAAACCCCTTGTCAGTATTAGAAAATTCTGTCTTTCAGTAAACTATAAATTGTATAATATTTCTCATTTAATTTTATCCTACCTACTGCCTGATCTTTTCTTTGAAAAAAACTTTAAAGATACATGACTTTTTGGTTTTATATTTTACATTTGCCTCTGGTTTTTCTTCTTGAAGCTGCTCTTAAAATAATAATTTAAGTTCAACACTTTTCATAAAATTTAACAGGTGAACATTTAGAACTTGAGCCTACCGACATTAAGGTCACAATAAGTGACTATATTTCTTGGGAAAAGAACATTTAAAAACTATTAATGAAACTGTGAATAAATCACTGTGAATAAACGTTTAACAACAGATGTGTTTATAATAAATTCTATTGTTTGGGTTATTCTAACTAAGTAAATGTTTTGTAAATACTTTCCTTAAAAATTCAGCAAAATTTCTGATCAAAGGAAGAACGCATTAACAAAACCTGGCATGTGCAAATAATTGAAAATTCATTATTAGAATTGATGGGAAAAGGAAGATGGCTCTAACTTTTCATGGCTTTAACAGAATTTGGAACGCGTGCTGCTTTATATGTGATTCCTGATGAAACAAATTCCTAAAATGTATCACTTGCTATTGCTATAAAATACCCTGATAAAATTTGTTAACCAACTAGTTATTGTCCAACACAATATATCTATTTCCCTGATATTACAAATGAAACTGAATTTGTGTATTCCTTTTTCAAGCAGAATTTATTGATCATGGAAAGTAAGAAAAATGAATAAAACATTGAAATGTTAGAAGACAAAAGTCTAAAGGAACATAAGCTAGTAAATGAATAAGAGAGAATTATAGTCAGGACTGTGTAACTAAGTAGATGGATGATTCTGGACAAGACACACACATTACTTAGGACTTTATTTTCTCTTTCTTTTCTTTTTTTTTTGAGATAGTGGCTTTCTCTGTTACCCAGAGTGCAGTGGCCTTACTATAGCTCAGGGTAGTCTCGAACTCCTGGGCTCAAGTGATCTTCCCACTACCGCCTCCAGAGTAGCTGGGACGAGGGGCATGTGCCACCAGATCTAGCTAATTTTTCTTTTATTTTTTTTTGCAGAGACAGGGTCTTGCTATGTTGCCTAGGCTGACCTTGAACTCCTGGACTAAGCAATCCTCCTGCCTCCACCTCCCAAAGTATTTGGCTTACAGGTGTTAGACACTGCATCCAGCCAGTTTTTTTCATTTTAAAATTAAAAGGAGAGGCCAGGCACTGTGGTTCACACCTGTAATCCCAGCACATTGGGAGGCTGAGGAGGGCAGATCACCTAATGTCAAGAATTTGAGACCAGTCTGGCCAACATAGTGAAACCCTGTCTCTACTAAAAATACAAACATTAGTCAGGTGTGGTGGTGTGCACCTCTATTCCCAGCTATTTGGGAGGCTGAAGGCAGGAGAATTGCTTGAACCTGGGAGGCGGAGGTTGCAGGGAGCTGAGATTGCATCACTGTACTCCAGCCTGGGTGACGGAGTGAGAGTCCATTAAAAAAAAAAAAATTAAAAGGAGAGAAGATAACATTGTTGCTCTATGATTCAATACAACTGAAGGGATATAATGGCCTGGATAAGACTATAAGAATGAAATTACAAAAAAAGGATTTTAGAATAAGCGTATTAGAAAAAAACTTCCTGACTCTAAGGACCTAAAATATGATCGCACTATGTAGGCAGTTGGTTCAATATTTTAAATGATTGTGTTAGACTTATGATAGACAACCACCTAAGACACCCTATGTTATCATCCTCAATGGTCCACAAAAATTGTTTTCTTTTTATTTCTGCATTACTTGAATGAAATGAAGTAATGAGATGTACCAGGGCTTAGGTTAGAAGTATAAATACATTTCTGGTGAATTAGTGTAAGATATCTGTAAAATATGATGGGTTATTCTTTTTTCTTTATTATTTAAAACCTCAGAATTTAAGTAAAATGGCAAGAATGTAAAGTTCATTTTGCTATCTCTAAATTTGTTATCTCATGATAACAAACAAGTTAAGATTCCCAACAGAAAGAGCATTCTAGAAAAAGGGAGAGAAACATACAAAAAAAAAAAAAAATCTAGATATTAGAATGAAACATGAAGGTAAAACGAGAGCAGGATAATATCGTTTTCTCTGTCAACATTTCAGAAACTAAAGATCAACAGTATTTTAACCCACTGTCTCATTACCTATTATTGTATTAAAAAGTACCAGATAAAAGTTTATAACAAAAATGCTGTTAGGCATGAAATTAGGAAAACTACAGAGGTTTAATGATTCTGACAGATACACTGATATATGTATATCAAGTGAATGAAAATATTAAGCCAAAAAATGAATGAGGGATAAGATATTTAAGTGAGGTTGGTACCCAGCACAACAGAATATAATTGAGCATAATACTTCATTTATATTTTAAAAAATATAATAGTAATTGCAAAAACAAAGGCTGAATTATAAATCTCTTGTGTCCTTTAGGATATACAATTCCTTTGCTATACCATATAATAATGGGGCATACTGTGTGGCATAAGATTTAAAAAATGAACCTTGTCAGCTGTACAATAAATAGTTTTATTCCTATGAGAACATCCAAAATATTTAATCTGGTATTCTAAGTAAAATCCATGTCAAATTTCATTTTTATCATATATTTCTAAGATATTTAAAAATAACAACTTAAATGAAATTATGAGCACAATTTGTAAATGTCTGCACTCTAATTATTTTTATAGATTAGCTACACTACTTTACTTACTACCAAGGCTAATTATAAGGTAGTATACAATATTCTGTATTTCTATATGTTGTCTCAAATTACTTCAGTTTATTTGAAAACATAATGTTTGAAAAAGATAAAACTTTTCTTTTAAAACATAAGATTTATTTCAATGTCAGAACATTATTCTTGACTTAGGAATAATATTTTTTGAAGTAGTGCCTTGTAGGTATATTTCTGTGGCTTCTAGAACTTATCTAAAGTTTCTGAGACAGATACACGGACTAACAAGTAATTTAGCAAACACTACAATTAATTTAAAGAAGAAAATTCATTATATTTTAGTTGCAATAAAATTGTAAGTATAATTCTATAATAATGTATTGGTATTGGTACATTTTAATTTAAAAACAGTTTTGGTATTCACCATATGAATGTCTACCTGAACGCTGTTTAATCTTCATAAAAGTCAGTAATTATAGAATTTCTGGTTCAGAAAGCCAAACCAGCTCCAGTTTGTTGTCTATCAATTTTTGTGGGGAAAAATAAAATTGTTTCTTGAAAATAGTGGTGTTTTCACAGTCGAATAAACAACTAAGAGAACAAATGTTTTATTCTATTCCTATACTAGCTTACTTAGTAAGGATTTTTAAGATGTATCTCTGTGTGTGTGTGTGTGTGTGTGTATTCCTTTTGCTATTACCTTTGCTTTTGGGATTCTATAAAATTTCTTACTCTCAGAAGATATGTCATCATCCTGCAAGAGCAGCAGCTCTGCACACTGTACCATAGGAACTGTTATGACATGCCTGTTTCCATAGTTACCACAGCAAGTCGGGAGAGGTGTCTGTCAGGGACCAATTTACCTCTCCAGACAAGCACTGGCACCAAAGAAAAGACACAGTACCCACCAATATTAGGTAGGGCCAAAAATGGAGCAACACTGAGCAAAATAAAATTGTAATAAATACTAAAGGCTGTCACAAAAATTATGACATACATGAGAAGCCACCTATAAATAAATGTCTGTACTTTATCATACACACATAAGTATTTTCAACCTGCAATTAAACTGGCAATCAAAACAAATTGAAAAATAATTTATTTTGCATGGAAAAACTGTTAAATATAATAATAAAGTTTACAAGAATATTTAAAAATCCATGAATTAAGCACAAATGTAGCTGATGATGCCAAAAATAAGACTTTCAGTTTCTCTGTCTTCAATAAAATAATGGTGCTTTAGAAAGACTTCTGCTAAAATAATACAAATGTAATGCAAATCATTTAGTAGCAAAAGCAATTAAAATCACTGTGGAAGAATTCTGAAAGGCATGATATGTAGAAATAAAATCTTTCACATTTTGTTTAAGTTAAACTAACCAGAACATCTTTATTAGTGGAAATTTGGAGGAAGTTTTAAAAATTAGAGCTACAGAGAAATTGTCATTATAAGATACTTAATATGGCAAATAACGTATTTTTTAATTCAATAAAACAAAGCATAATGTAATAAAATCTTAAGATAATTCTTACTCATAAGGTAATTTGAAATTAAGGTCGAATGACAGAAACAGGAACAATTTAAATAGAAAAGTACAAACCTTGCAGATTTAAAAGTAATTTTCAAAATGCAGCTACTTAATCCTAAATGCTACAAATGCATATTTAAAAATGATGTTGATAAAGCATGTGTATGTCTTATGTGCCTCCACTGAGAACTTAGCTGAAACTCTAAATACACAGTAATAGTCAAACTAAAGCTGCTTGTGCTCTGCTTATTTACATGTACTGTGCTTGAAAACAGCTTGTTCACTGTATATTATTCTAAAACTTCTGGGTTGCCACCCCTAAAGAATTTGAAAACAGCATTATATAAATAATTATAAAAGACTTTGAAGCTATTTAATACCTGAGGATTGGATCCATCAAATCCTTCCTCATAAATGATGTTCTGGATAAACTGAAGCAGCTTTATGTAGCCAGGGGTCAAAGACCTGTTGGTAAAAGAAGTGGTTCAAATACATAAATGGGTTATTAGACAGAAGTACAAAATCTATGCTAAAACATTAAGTAAATAATTAAAAGGCATACATTTATTAGATTACTTAAGAATGTCAAAATAGTATTATATAATCCTAAAATATAAAGTCAGTACATACAAGGAATAAGTTACAATGCTTTATAATAACTTGCTCAGTGTTCCTGACATCATGGGGAGATAAAAACCTGTGGAGACTAAGATGACTTAATTATGTCAGGCTTAGTTACCTCCAAGAAAATTAATGATTTAATGAAGCAACCTAAAAGATGAAGCCACTATAGATTTTCAGGAGTAATCATACATAATTAACACATAGTTAATGAACTGCTATGCCAAGTACACCTGAATCAATGTCCTGATCACCTGAGCTTCCATCTTCCATCAAAGTTAATTTTCTTAGAACTTCTAAAATAATAGTAATTTTAAAAGTTGATTTTTTTCAGACACATGAAGAAAAGTGAGTATAATCTTCACTTCCTTTGTTAAAAGAAGGCAATAAATGGATGAATTTAAGAAGAAAACCAAATTTATTTCCCATATAAATACTAGCATTAATGTTATTGTTTTAAAATATTTTACAAATGCTACGAAATATCTCAAAGAATCTTTAGTAAGCATGAGGAAAATCTGCTTTACATTATCTGAAGTTAAGATTCTGCATAATGGACAATCTGTGTGCTATGACTGAACATTAATGTCATGATAATGTCATGAGCATAGCAATTCCATAGACATTGAAGTGCCTAATGTTGTAAAAGCTGTGGGTGACCTTAAAATTACACAAGTATTTGCTTTACTGTGATCCTAAGTAAACAATCACATAGGCAGAAGAAATATCCTAAAGAAAGAATGAAATCTAATTTGAAGCATGAATGCAGCAGTAAAGAATATAAAATGTTAGGAAATATAGCAGACTCCTTAGTGTGCAAAATCAATGGTAGGTGGTTCAGGAAAAATATCTGTACATCTCTGTAAACATGTAATTGAACAGCCACAATAAACCCAAAAGTGTCTATCTTGCAAAAACAAAACAAACAAAAAAAATGCTGTTGTGTACAAAACAAATACAGCTCCAGATAATGAAGAATTTGGTAGTTTGGCTATTTCTCATACAGTTATTTCTCCATTTTCAGTGAAAATGCTGTAGATTACATAGATATATTTTTTTTCACGAGTGTGGAAATATGTGTAAAAATAATATTCTGTAAGGGCAATTTTATGACTATTTCATATCTTAACACACATTTGTCCCAGCTAGATCAACCTTTCAGAACACAGTGCTGCTGTCTGAATGCAGTAGATTCAATTCTAATCTGGATCAATTTGCTTTGCACAAGGGGTAAAATCTGCAAGCTTTCAGATTATGAAATGAATTCCAGCCAACCATCTGATGAATGTCACTATGGGTTATAGGAGAGTGGATCAAAAATATAGCCAATGCATTTTAATCCACTAATAATAATTCTACCCCAAACCATTATTATTTCATATAGTAATAAGAGGGGATCATGCAATATTCATCTTTCTGTGTTGGGCTTATTTCATTTACCACAATGTCCTTCTTATTTCATTTACCATAATGTTCTTCTGTTTCATCCGTGTTGTCACAAATGACAAGATTTCTGTTTGAAGGCTAAAAGTCCATTGTGTGTGTGTAGACCACATTTTCTTTATTCATTTATCCCTTGATGAACACTTATGTTGATTCCATATGTTGATTATTGTGAATAATGGTACAGTAAACATGGGAGTGTAAATATGTCTTCAACATACTGATTTTATTTCCTTTACATATACAGTCATGCGCTGCATAGGGACGTTTTGGTCAATGATAGACCACGTATACAATGATTGTCCCATAAGATTAGAATAGAATTGAAAAATTCCCATCATCTAGTGATGTTGTAGCCATATTACTCACATGTTTATGGTGATGCTGGTATAAACAAACTTGTCCTAAAAAGTACAGCACATATAATTATGTATGGTACATAATAATAACAAATGACAATTTTACTGGCTTATGTATTTACTATATTATACTTTTTATTGTTAGAGTATACTCCTTTTATTTATTGAAAAAAAAAAGTTAACTGTAAGACTCAGGCAGGACCTTCAGGAGGTATTCCAGAAGAAGGCATTGTTATCACAAGAGATGACAGCTGTGTGTGTGTTACTGTCCCTGAAGACCTTCCAGTGGGAAACGATGTGGAGGTAGAAGATAGTGATATTGATAATCATGACCCCACACAGGCCTAGAGTAATGTGCATGCTTGTGTCTCAGTTTTTAACAAAAAAATTTTACAAGTAAAAAAATTAAAAATAGCAAATAGAATAAGAATATAAAGAAAAAATATTTTAGTAGAATTGTGCAAAGCGTGTTTTAAGCTGTTATTACAAGAGTCAAAAACTCATTTAAAATGCAAAAGTTTATTAATTAAAAATGTTACAGAAGCTAAGGTGAATTCTTATTGAAGAAAGGAAAATATTTTTAATAAATTTAGTGCAGCCTAAATGTACAGTGTTATAAAGTCTACAGTAGTATGCTTTAGTATATTAGGCCTTCACGTTCACTTACCACTCCTTTACTGACTCACCCAGAGCAACTTCCAGTCCTGTAAGCTCCATTCTTGGTAAATGCCTTATACAGGTGTACCCCTTTTTATCTTTTAGACTATTATTTACTGAACCTTTTCTAAGTTTAGAAACACAAATAACTGTATTAAAATAGCCTATTCAGTCCAGTAACATGCTGCACAAGTTTGTAGGCTAGGCCCAAGAGAGTACTATAGAGCCTAGGTATGTAGACTGTACCATGTAGGTTTGTGTAATTACTCTCTATGATGTTTGCACAATGATGAAATTGCCCAATAATGTATTTCTCAGAATATATTTTCATTCATAAGTGTCAAATGACTGAATGCTCAGAACTGGGGTTGTTGGATATGTTGGTTCTCTTTTTGATTTTTTAAGGAACCTCTATACTATTTTCTACAATGGCTGTTCTAATTTATATTTCCACCAACAGTATACAAGGGTTCCTTTTTCTCCAAATCATCTCCAACACTTCTGTCTTTTTGATAACAGTCATTCTAACAGGTGTGAGGTGAAACTTCATCGTGTTTTTAATGTACATTTCCCTGATGATGAATAATGTTGAGCACTTCTTCATATACGTATTGGTCATCTGTATGGCTTCTTTTGAGAAATGTCTATTATGGTCCTTATCCAATTTTTAAATTGAGTTATTTGTTTTCATGCTATTGTGTTGTTTGAGTTCCTTAATATTTTGAACATGAACCCTTTTACTAGACATATGATTTGCAAATATTTTCCCCCATTCCATAGGTTATTTTTTTACTCTGTTGATTCTTACCATGTTGCACAGAATAGGGGGTTCTTTGATATGAGAATAAAAAGGAAGATGCGAAGCCAATACTTCTTAATTTCTTATTTAACCCTGACAGTTCAATCATCAACAATGCTTAAAATTTTATAAGTAATAAAATAAATTCCTCTAATTAGATTTCTAGAAAAATAAACTATTTGATAACAAATAAAATGGAATAAATCAATAGATTTAGGTATATCAATTGTGAATATTAATTTTTGAATATACGGGATTAAATCATTTAAAACTGAAATTATTTACATGATATTGATACTAAAATACTAAGTACTGTTAATCTCCATGTTTCTTTGCCAGCAATGTTTACAGTAATATATATATACACACACACACACACACACACACATATCTTTTTGCTGAAAATCAGTATCTTGTATTGTCATCTAAAATTTTGGTTTGTTATTAAAATCCTTTGCTTTTGAGGATATTTACTCTTCTGTGTGTGTTTAGTAGTGTAGGCACTGATAAAACAGGAGTTGGCAAGAAGTAAACCCAGTTAAAAAGATCCTGCCTTCTTTACTAATGTTTCCAAACATTCAACAAAGATTACGTTATCAAAGTATTTAAAACATGCTTCAAAAGTGGCACATTTCTAATCATTTTGTGATCACATTATATGAATTTATATACTATTTTGCCTGATTTTCTTGTATTTTCAACAACTTTTATATTACAATGATGCATTTTGAGATTCTACAATGTGCCTTTAAAACTATTAGCTATACAAAGAACATAAAAACAATTACTAGAACTTTACTTTTTACCTTTAAAATATCAAACATTTAATATTTTCTTTAGTTAAAAAAGTAAAATTGTTCCATGTGCATTATTCATGCTTTTCTGCTAATATTACCATGCAGTTTGGCAAGAATTTATTTCTTTATACTAATGTATAAACATGGATAAAAGGGGCCAAATGACATAAATGTAAACCTGTTTTCTGATAACAAAGTTTAATATTTTTTAGAGATGATAGAAAAAAATGAAATTCATGCTTATCAATATTCTATCCCCCATCTCTAATTTTCCTCAAGAAGTCTAAAGCACATTTGCATCACATAATTCTAATTCCTATCAACAAATTGCATTGGTTTTGCTGTGAAAAGTAATGTTGTCATTCACTCTCATTAAGAAAGATAAAAACATTAGCTGTAAGAAAAAGAATCAGATGTAGTATTCTACAAAAGAAATCAAGCACAGGTCGATGATAAATAACAGATAAAAACTACAGTTTTGGAAACAAACAAAGGAATGCTTAGCAAAAGTCTTCAAAGAAACACTTAAAAATCTTTTAATAATTAAGAAAAAAGAAAAAAAGTCACTTCAACTGAGGGGTTTAATAAAAAAATATTTAAATATGAGTAAATAACAATATACAACACTGCCACCACCAACAAAAAACCTTGGGTAACAGGAGACAAGATTTTATCAGTGAAAAGGTAAGTTACAAAAATAAGATCATGTACATGTGATATTAAAATAACTTGTTGATAAGTGAAAAATCTATACATAGATAACAGGCTCTTAGGTTGATTTTCAATAGGACTACCTGATTTTAACTATATCATCTGATAAAGTGTCTGGTACATAGTAAATAATCAAAACACTTTTGTATCACAGTCACCACATTTGCTGAATAGAATAACCTTGTGAGGTTAAGTATAGTCATTCTCCCCATTTTATGGTTGAGATTTTAAGACCATTTTGAGGCTAAGTAATTTGCCCAAGGCTGTACCACAATTAAGAGACACAAATGGCACTTAAAACTCAAAGTTTAAAAAACTCAAATTACCTGCTCTTTTGGCTATGCTAAGATAAAGTCCCAGATGGCGATCTAGATTCAATGAAAAGCCTGTGGTAATGTGGCCTAGAGGAGGTCTGAACATGGCTTCATTCAACATAGCCAAATGAAGCATTCAGGTGCATAGTTTTAGGAAGAGATTTCTCTTTTAGTTGCACTGATCGAGGCCTCCACCAAGGCCTTACTTACAAAGCACTTGGTACACGATGAATAAAGAAAACTCAATACTGTGAAGTGTATGCTTACAAATATATAAACTAGATACGAGTATTGTACAGTGGAATGTAGGTTAAGATGTGGGTTCTAGTTCTACCTGTGTCAACATGTACATGTGTGGTATAAGGTAAATTGTTTAAATTTTCTGTCCTGGTCCTCGAAATTTTCTCATCTGTAAAGCCAAGGGTTGTATTAGATAATCTATGTTGTCCATTCTGACTTTGAAATCATATGGTTCAAAAATGATTTTTCTCATTAAAATCAGTCATTGCCAGGCTTTTAAAAATAAGAACTTCTTGTGTATTTAAATATTGATTTAACTACTTGATAGAAATACTTAGGACAAGAAGCTGTTATCACTCCCAATTAGGATTAATTTAAAGTGAAGATGAAGCATTTTTGACATTATTATGCAAATACATGAGAAAGTATGATTTGTATTACCAAAATTCTATTTACACATATATGTCATTCATCTATGACAAATAGTGAGATACCCTTGTAAGGCAGTAGGCACAATATTAAGTGTCTCAACTAATTGTATAAAATAGTTTGCTGAGCTAGTTATATTAGCATATAATTTGCATGTGACTATAGAGACTGTGAAGTCTATTCACAAGTAATTTTCAAGTTAAAAATTTCATTACTGTTACCTTGAAGGCTGTCATTTACTGATTTTTCTCCACTGATGATTTGCATCTAAGAATACTGAGTGACTATCTTCACCAATACTGGTGACTATCTTCACCATGGATGTTCAACTAAGAACTTACAAAGTGTAGGAATGTATTAAGCGCACCAAGAAGAACAATGATCAGCAGAAACCTCTGAGCCACAGTTAGGAAAATACTAAGAACTATGAGGATGCACAAATTACATGTAGGGCTAAGCAATCCATATTCTTACAGGGATACTATTAAGAGGGGTTATGATCCTTCATGAAAAATAACTCAGCTTGACATCACTCTGACTTCCTTTAATTACTGATGTAAACAAGGTTTTAGACTATGTCTCCTACTACGCTTCACTGTTGCTGTCATCTATCCAACTCTGGGTCATGACTCATCTAACACTCTGGCCTTTCAGTTTTTTGATCTCTCTTCCAATGATCTATTCTCCATTCTATTTAAGTTGATCATCCCCATGGTTGTTTCTTAGACCATGTCATTATCAATAACTAGCATACCTCTATAATCTCAATTTCATGCATACCCCTCTACATAACCACTACTTTCTTTCCACCTAGTACCCATATACAATCATTTGACCCTGCTGAGATCTCTATATCATTGTCTACCACACCTTTCACTCACCTGCTTTGATAAGCTCTTTCAATTAATTAACCATCTCGATCCATGGTCAATCCTTATCTTCACTTCCTTGCTCTTCTCTTGCTTTGTCACACTTCCTGCTATTCTGGCTAAACACAACTCTCTGTCTATTCCACACTTGCCTCAGTATAGCTAAAAATGGCCAGAGAAACAGACTAGTATGACTTTAATTTCATGACCACAAACCTCAATAGGCCCTTAAGGCTATTCCCATTATATATATCCTCACTCTCCTAGATGATAATGTCATACTTTCTCTTTTCCTTTTTTAGTTGAAACCTCCAATATCTCTTCCTCCATCTTCATTATCAGTTTATAACCTTTGACTGAGAAAACAGAAGCAGCCAGAAGGTGTCCTACCACTACATTTTCTACCTGCTATGGTTTGAATTCTTGTGTCCCCGCAACACTTATATGTTGAGCGCTAATATGCAACAGTATTAAAAGGTGAGAACTTGAGAACACATGAACACAAGGAGGAAAACAACACACACTGGGGCCTTTTGGAAGGTGAAGGGTGGGAGGAGGGAGAGGATTAGGAAAAATAACTAATGGGTACTAGGCATAATAACTGAGTAATGCCATAATCTACAAGAAACCCCCATGACACAAGTTTGCCTATGTAACAAACCTGCACTTATACTCCTGAATTTAAAAGTTAAAAAAAAAAAAATTAAAAGAAAGAAGTGAAAACTTTGGGAGGTGATTAGGTCATGAGGGTGGAGCACTCATAAATGAGATTAACACTCTCTTAAAGAGGTCCATGGTAGCCTACATTCCTCTTCTGCCATGCGAGGTTACAAAGAGAAGACACCTATCTATGAAGAAAGGGGGCCTTCACCAGAACCTGACAATGCTGGCACCCTTATCTTGGAACTTTATAGCCTCCAGAACCATAAGAAATACATTTCTGTTATTTATAAGCTGTCGTTTACGATATTTTTGTTATAGTAGCGTGAATAGACTAAGACACCACACTCTCAGCATGTGTAGTCAAATATATATTCTGTCTTCTCACAGGCTGCCATATGTGAACTATCTAAACTCCTATATCAACCCAGTGCCTCCACTTGTGCACGGGCCTCATACAAAAAAATATCACTTGGACAATTCTCTCCTCTCTCCTCCATTATTAACTTCTCCTTTTCTATTGATTGTTTCCTATAATATATAAACATACTGTTATCTCTCCCTTGAAAAAAATATAACAACCACTTGTCCCATCTCCTTTGCCAGCTACTGCTCTATTTCTCTGCATCAAACCCCCTTAAATTTTCTAAAATTCAGTGTCACCACTCCTCTCCTTACATTTTCACTTAAACCCATTCCAAGTAGGCTGTCACCACCCCCATCCCATCCATTAAAACTGCTTTCATTATGGTGACTGATGACCTCCAATGGCTAAATTCAATTGGTCTCTTTTCTTTTCTTTGGTAACAACTTTATTGAGATAGAATTCAGATACCATACAATTCACCCACTGAAAGTGTACAGTTCAATGGTTTTAGTATATTGACAGCTATTTAAGTATTACCACAATTTTAGAATACTTTCATTCCTTCAAAAAGTAATCTCATACCTGTTTTATCAACTCCCTCCAATTCTACTAGCACTAAGGAACCATTAATGTACTTTCTGCCTCTCTATATTTCATACTATTATTTCATATAAATGAAATCATGTAATACGTTGTCTTTTATGACTGATACTACGCTTTGAATGTTGGTCCCCTCTAAAATTCATGTTGAAATTTAGTTGCCATTGTTACAGTATTAAGTGGTGGGACCTTTGAAAGGTGATTTGGCCATAAGGGCTTCACCATCATGGGTGGGACTGGTGCCAGTAAAAAAGAGCGAGTTCAGTCCTGTCTCATTCTCTTGGTTCTTCCATTCTTTTGCCATGTGAGGAACAGGGTTCCTCCCCTCTGGAGAATGCAGTGTTCCAAGTACCATGTTGGAAGTGGAGACTAGGTCCTTAACTGACACCAAACATGCTGGCAATTTTACCTTTGGCTTTCAAACTTTCAGAACCATGAGAAATAAATTTCTATTGTTTATACATTACTTAGTCTATAGTATTCTGTTATAGCAGCACAAAATGGACTAAGACAATTGGTTTCCTCTCACTTACTATAATGTTTTAGGGATTCATCTGAGTTGTACCCTGTATCAGTACTTCATTCCTTTTTATGGTGAAATAAATATTCCATTGTATGGATATACCATATTTTATCCACTCATCAGTTGAGGAACAACTGCGTTGTTTCCACTTGTGAGCTATTATGAATAATGTAGTTAAGAACATTTATGTACAGGTTTTTGTACATAAATGCACACACACACAAAAGGTTTTGTTTTGATCCTCTTGGGGGATATACCTAGGAGTAGAATTTCTAGGTCAAATGGTAACTTTAACTTTTTGACAAATGCCAGAGTGTACCAGTCCAAACGACTATACTATTTTACGTTCTCACCAGCTGTGTATGATGGTTCTGATTTCTTTACATCTTTGTCAACACTTTTTATTATCTGATTCTTTCATTCTAGCTATCCTAGAGGATGTGAAGTGTATCTCATTGTGTTTTTGCTTTTGGGGTGCTTTTTTTTGGCTTGGAATATTTTTATTTGTCATTTTACTTTGAGTATTTCTTTGTTTGGTTTTGATTTATCTTCTACTAACAGAATATGCTGATTTTTAAATCCAATCTGTTTTTCCCCATTTTTCTTTTTAATTGTGGTTAAAAAACCCGTATAATATAAAATTTACTATCTTAACTACTTTTGAATATATAGTTCAGTAATGGTAACTATATTCAACAGATGTGTTGTGTAACACTACTTAACATTAAGTTAAACAGATCTCCAGAAATTTTTTATTTTGCAAAACTGAAACTGTATATCCATGAAACAAGAAACAACCACTCCTCATTTCCCTCTTTCCCTCAACCTGTGGCAACCACCATTCCATTTTTGGTTTTTGTGAATTTGACTACTTTAGATATCTCATATGAGTAAAATCATATTTATCTTTTTGTAACTGATTTCACTTAGTACAATGTCAAGGTTCATCCATGTTGTAATATGTATTTTACATATGTATTTATATATGAAATATATATTTCCATCATTTTTAAGGCTAAATAACATTCCACTATATGGGTAAATTTTGTTTATCAATTTATCAGTTGGTGGACATTTGGACTACTATCACCTCTTGGCAACTGCAAATAATGCTGCTATGAACATGGGTGTCCAAATATCTCTTTGAATCCCTGCTTTCCATTTTTTTGGACATCTACCTAGAAGTGGGATTGTTGGATCATACAGTTTTGAGAAACTGCCACGCTGTTTTCCATAGCAGTTACACCATTTTACAATCCCAATAGTGCACAAGAGTTCCAATTACTCCATATCCTAACCAACACTTGATCTTTTCTGTTCTTTTTTACTTTTTCCTTTCCTATTTTTTATTTTTATCCTAACAGATGTGGGGGATATCTTGTGGTTTTGACTTGTATTGTCTAATGATTAGTGATAGTGAGCACTTACTCATATGCCTGTTAGTCCTCTGTATATCATCTTTGGAGAAATGTCTATTCAAGTCCTTAGCCTATTTTACAAAGTCAGGTTATTTGTTTTTATGTTGTCATATTGTAAGAGTTCTTCATTCTGGATATTGGCCTCTTATCAGATAATATAATTTGCAATTTTTTTTTTTTTACCATTTCTTATGTTGCCTTGTCACTGTTGATTGAGTCCTTTGATGCACAAAAGTTTATGTTTGATGTAGTCCTATTTGTCTATTTTTGCTTTTATTGTTTGTGCTTTTGGTGTCATATCCAAGAAATAATGGCCAAATCCAAGATTAAGAAGTGTTTCCCCTATGTTTTCTTCCAGGATTTTAATAGTTTTGAATCTTATGTTTACGTCTTTAATCCATTTTAATTTTTGCATATGGTGTAAGACAAGGATTTATCTTCACTTTTATTTTTAATTTTTGCATTAGATACCCAGTTTTCCCATTTGTTAAACAGTCCCTGTGAGTGATCTTGGTATCCCATTGAAGACTGTTTGACCATATACGCAAAAATTTATTTTTGGGCTGTCTATTCTATTGGTTTGTGTATCTGTCCTTACACGCAATTTTTACTTTATACCATACTATTTTAATTACTGTAGTTATGTAACATGTTCTGAAATTAGAAAGTATAAAACTTCCAACTTTGGTCTTTTTCAAGAGTAAGTTGACTGGGGTCCCTTGAGTTTTAGTCCGTGTGTAACTTTAAATAAACTAAATCTGTTGTTTCTATTTCCTTCTTTTCAAACTGGGGATACTGCTAACATCATAGGATTTTTGAAGAATTAAATGAGATAACAAATGTAATATGCTAAGAATAGTACTTGACAGAAAAATCGGTTCTCAATAACTTAGTTATGATCAATCCCCATGAAGTCAATATAATATAGTAACACTCCACTTGCAGGATGGAGGGTGATTGGGTGGGATGACTAGATGGACAAATTTCAAACATATAAACAGAAATAATAACAATTATGATGGCTAAAATTCATTAACCCTTTACTATGCCAGCCACCGTATGCTAAGTGCTATCTCTATGGTTCTGGTTTATGTTTCTTTTGATATAGTGACATTTATCGGTCATTTCTGTATCTTCTTCTGAGAACATCCTCTTAACGTTCACCTTTTGCCTGTTTTGAAGTAGGGTATTCAACTTTTTCTTACCCATTTAAACATAACCATAATTTATGGAAATATATGCATATATGTTTGTAATTTTTAAAATTTTGAAATCATCTTGAACTTACATAAAAGTTGCAAATACAGAACAAAAAATCTTTTTTTCCCATTCCACCTGAGAGTAAGTTGCTGACCTGATGACTTATCACTTCTTAATAATTTAGGATGTGATTCCTACAAACAAGGACATTCTAGAGAATAATACAACCATCTGATCTGGCATATTGGTAAAAGTAGGAAACTGAGACTACCATCTAATCCTCACACCCCATTCAAGTTTCACCAGTTGTTCCAATATCATCCTATACAACAAAATGAAATAGTTTAGAATCATGTGTTGCATTCAGTTGCCATTTGTTCTCTTCAGTCTCCTTCAATCTGGAAGTTCCTTAGATTTACCTTAACTTTCATGATCTTGACATTTTTGAGGATTACAGTCCAGATGTTTGGTAGAATGTTTCCAATTTGGATTTGTGTGATGCTTCTTCATGATTAGATTTAAATTATTAATTTTTGGTGGAACTATCACAGAAATATTGCTGAGTTCTCACTGCATATTATCTGGTGATACATGCTTTTGATCACTCCCACTACTGGTGATGTTAACTTGATTAAGGTAATTCTTCTAGTTTTCTCCACTGTAAAATTATTCTTTTCCCCTTTGTAGTTAATAAGTAGTTTGTGGGATGGTACTTTCTGGCTATGTAAGTTATCTTATACCTAAAAAAACTTTCAATTTATTCACTTACTTATTTATATCAGTATGTACTTATATCTTCCTATTTTATTAAATCCATTACTATCATTATTTATTTTGATGCTCAAATTGGCCAGCATGCCCAGTGAGAGTTCCTTTTGGCTGGCTTCTGTGTCCTTTTGATATGCCATCATCATTCTTCAGGAACTTCTACACATAAAAAGATGTTCCAAGCATATATTTTTCTTTCTCTTCCATCAACCATTTCTCCAAAGAGTCCCGGTGCCTTTGAATGGAGAATGGCATTTAGATCTGAGCATGAGATATACTCATTGCTATTTCACAACTCCAAGAATTTAAGACATTCATTCATATTTTCTGCGATTATTTTAATAATTTCATTTATTATATTTATCTCTTTAACTCTATGGAAATACAGTATGAGGTGAGATATAAGGTAAGAATTTACTATTTTATTACCAAACGATTAGGCTCATAATTTGAAATCCCTTCTCTTGTTATAAAAATGACTCTTGTTCTGGCCAGGTACAGTGGCTCATGCCTGTAATCCCAGCACTTTGGGAAGCCAAGGCAAACAGGTCAGGAGTTCGAGACCAGCTAGGCTAACATGGTGAAACCCCGTCTCTATCAAACATACAAAAAAAATTAGCTGGGTGTGGTGGTGTACGCCTGCAATCCCAGCTACTCGGGAGGCCGATGCAGGAGAATTGCTTGAACCCAGGAGGTGGAGGTTGCAGTGAGCCGAGATCACGCCACTGCACTAGGTGACAAAGCAACACTCCATCTCAAAAAAAAAAAAAAAAAAAAAAAAAAGCTCCTGTTCATCATAAAAATTCAAACATATAAAACATACAAAGAATAATAATGAAAACTTATCCAGAAACCACCACCCAGAGGCAAATATTGTTAACAGTTTGGTGAATATCCTGTAAGACATCTCTCTATACCAGTCCTTCCATTTCTTACTGAGAAAAACGATTGCAGATGTTAAGAAGTATGCTGATAAAAATGTTTTTGATTCTAAAAAGAAGAGTATTTTATCAATAAACAAATGTAAAGAGATTATTACTATGTATTTCAAAAATGTTTGGCATTTCCCTCACAGCCTTTCAAATCTAATGTATACTGTGAATCTCTTAGATAATCTAGGAAGGGGATTTAGTTTGCAGTCTTTCATGAGCTTATTTGCCTGCATATCACTAGGTTTTTGGAAGCTAAATTAACATCTCCTGAATTAGTGTTAGAAAAGAATTTGGGATAAGCCATACAAAATTTTATGTAAATAGGATTGTGCTATTTATCCTATTTCTATAATCTGCTTTTTCACTCCATTATATCTTGGATGCAAAGCCCAGTAACCACCCCAATCTCTTATACAGAAAAATCTTCTGCAGAGCCACCTCTCTACAGCCATTGCTGCAGTTTTAACAGCTACCATTAGCCTTAGACCTTAATAAAAGCCACAGTGCCCACCACCCTCCAAAGCACAATGGAATTTCCCTTGAAAGGTGGTAAACACTTGAACCTAACCAAATAAAGCTGCAGCTTAGAATTTTTTCCTCAATATTTGGAACATTTGGTTGGTATTCTCTTTGTTTTCCAACATCACTTTCAAATCACTCCTCCTCCTCCACTTCCTAGGAAAACGAAACTAACAAACAAATCCATGCTTCTTTTATATATTGCTAATCCCCAGCCATTCTCCTTTTAAGTTGCTGTCTTTATCAAGCTCCTGGACATTTTCCTCACTGTTAATTGAAGACTCTGCACCTGGCTTACAGTCTGAATTCAAACAACTTATTCTCACCCAATATTACTTATCTTAGTAGCTTGCTTTGCTCATTTACCTCCACTATTAAGATTAGTAAATCTACTACCAGAGTACTGCCCCTTCTCTTTCTCTCTCTCTCTCTCTATATATATATATCTATATATATATCTCAACAGCAAGTGTCTTCAGTTGCTTCTCTTCAGTCTAAGGCTCATGATTCAACATTTTGTTCACTCTTTTTAATCACTTAAACTTCTTTGTTCTTTGTCCTACTTACTCCATCTTGCAAAATTTCAACCCTGCTTATACCCAGGAATCTTAGCACAGAAGCAAGAAAGTCACACAATCTGATAGACTGGCACCACCACAACCATTTGAGATTTCTCAAATCTAATGGTCAGTGTATTCTTCCAGTCTATGAAATAACCATTTTAAAGTTTCTCAATTTAACCCAAACTCCCAAGAGGTAACTAACCATTCCCTAGTGGACAACTATGACCATTATTTCACAAGTAAAGAGAAGTCATCAGTACATATCTTCAGAAACTGCTGCTTTCTTTTCTACATCTTCATCCATTACCTCTTTATTAATTTTTTTGCACTGACATTTAAATAAAACAGAGCAAAAAAAAATCTTATTTCACCCCCAATCCCTTCCAGTTATTGATCTTTCTTTGCCCCCATAAAAAAAATTCCTGAGAGAGTAATATGACCCACCTGAACTCACCTCCACATAGCTCTTTCCATCACTCACATGATTTCAGCCACAGTGGCCTTTTAAATTCTTGAAAATACCAAGCTCCTTCCTTTATTAGCACATCTGCTGCTCCTTCTGACAATAATACTTCTTGGCCCAGTGCCCATTGCATGATTACCTTCTTCTTAGTTGGGTCTCAGCTAAAATATTTCCACTTAGAAGGACTTTCAGTGAACATAACTCAAGGTATACCCACTGCTCTCTCTGCCCACTTAGCTTCCCCCATGGAAAATGTTCTTTCTTTATATTTAATTACATATATATTTGTTTGCTTGTTTTAAAAAAATTATGTGCTTTCTTATTAGACTGTAAGCCACACAATGGCAAGGTTAACATCTGCTTTGTTCACTACAATGATGTAGAACTTAGCATAATGCTAGGCTTATAGTAGTTGCTCAAGTTCATAGGTGCTGAGATTTGGAAAAAACTTTCAATAAATATTATCGGACAGATGATTATGCTTACTTACTTCAGTAGACTGGACTATCCTAAGTCTAATATCAGAATCCTGGAAAACATTCTTGATATTCCCTTTACCTCTTCTCCAACCTCAGTGAGATCCAGTGAGATCAGAGAGACAGCTAGCAATCAGATTAGGTAAGGCCTTGTAGGGTCGTGGATTTATTATCCTGAATGAGTTGGGGAATCATCGGAGTGTTTGATCCAGAGTAGTGATAAGAGCTGATGTATACTGTAAAACTGGACTGCCTAACAAGATAGCCACTAATTATGTATGGCTACTTAAATTAACTAAAGAAAAATAAAATTAAAATTCAGTGCCTTGGTCTTACTAGTCACATTTCACGTATTCATGCATGTGGCTAGTGGCCGCTACATCACACAGCACAGATACAGAAAATTTCCATCACTGCAGAAAATTCTACTGGATGGAAAATTCTATGTTGAAAAACTCACTAGGGCTATTTTGAAGAAAAACAGGAGCCAACAAGGATCAAGGACCAAAGAGCAAAGAGCAAGACCAATTAGGAGGCTATCCCAACAGCTGTGGCAAGAAATGTGGGTAATGTAGGCTAGCATGTAGAGGTGAAGGTTGCAAGTGGTATCTGGATACATTTTGAAGATACAGTTGACAGGACATGCTAATAGATTGGATACAGAGATAGAGAAGAGTCAAGGGTCAAAGATTACATTATTGAAGTGAGGGCAGAAATCTGGAAGGATATACACAAACATAACTAGGAAGTAGATGACTGAGATTAGGAATGGGTGAATAAGATGGAAAATAATAAAACAAAACCCATGCATACCAGTGAGGATAGGATACCATGCATGAACTGAGGAATAAGACGATTCACTTAACTCTGTGTACCTGATGGCCTTTAAAGGACAGAAAGGAGGTAAAAACAAGGCAAACATGCAAGCAAGCAGTTTCTCTCCATTGGTCAAAATGAGGCCCAGCTACTATTCTAAGTGAAATACCAAAACAGATAACCAAATACTGCATGTTCTCACTTATAAGTGGGAGTCAAACATTGGTACACATGAGCATAAAGGTGGGAACAATAGACACTGGGGAATACAGTGGGGGAAGGGAGGCAAGGGTTGAAAAACACCTATTGGGTACTATGCTCACTACCGGGGTGAAGTAATCAACAGAAACCCAAACCTCAGCATCATGCAATATACCTTTGTATCAAACCTGAACATGTACCCTTTGAATCTAAAATAAAAGTTGAAAATAAAGTAAGTTAAAAAACAAAACAAAACAAACAAAAAATGAGGCCCAGGATAATAGTCCTCTTTCTGAAATTTCAAATATTATCTTTTTACTTTAATTGTATCACTAGCAGCTAAGCAGAATCTCTCTTCACACTTACATGATGCCTTTCCATCAGTTCTGAGATTTGCACTAATTTATCATTCACCACATCCTTTTAATAAAGTAATTTATAGTATACTTCTATAACTATATACTTCCAAATTTTTAGTCTTAGATGTTCTTTTCTATAATTTCTTTCTTATGAGTGTAAATTTTCTATTTTTTTGAGACAACAGTCTTGCTCTTTTGCCCAAGCTGGAGTGCAGTGGCATGATTACAGCTCACTGAAGTCTTGGCCTCCCAGTCTCAGGTGAATCTCCCACCTTAGTCTCCTGAGTAACTGGGACTACAGGCATGTGCCACCACACCTGGCTATTAGTATTTTTTGTTTGTTTTTATTTTTGTAGAGACAGGGTCTCACTATGTCGCCCAGGCTGGTCTTGAAATCCTGGGCTCAAGTGATCCTCCTGCCTTGACCTCCCAAAGTGCTGGGATTAGAGGCATGACTCATGCCTGTAATCTTTAATCTTATATTTAGACTTCTGAATATACTGTGGTTCTTTGCTTTTCAATCTAAAAGTCTTATAGTTTTGAAATAAAATATTCCCTTCCAAGGAGCCCCCTTGTGAGTACCAACCCACAGACCCCGGCCGGGCATTTCGTAACCATATGAGTACTTGCCTCATCGCAGGCCTTAACGAAGCAGCCCATAAGGCAGTAAATTTTGAAAAGCTCAAAGAAATCTCTCAAAGTGTCGATGAAAACCCCACTGAATTTCCTTCTCACCTTACAGCGGCCCTACAAAAATATACCCGTGTTGACCCCACCTCCCCGGAAAAAACCATTGTTCTTAATACCCATTTCATCTCTCAGTCTGCTCCTGACATATGATGCAAACTTAAAAAGGCTGAAAACGGCCCTCAAATCCCACAACAAGACCTTCTCAACCTGGCTTTCAAAGTCTTTAATAATAGGGATGAACAAGAAAAAATAAACAAAGCCCAACGAGATCATGCCAAATGCCAGCTACTAGTCACGGCTATTCGCCAATCTGGCAACAGCACCCAAGGGCATAAAATACCCGATAGCAGTATCCCTTCTGGGGCCTGTTTTAAATGCAGCAAAGAAGGCCACTGGACGCGGGCATGTCCCAACCCAAGAACATCAAAAATTCCTTGCCCAGCCTGCCAAGAAACCACTGGAAGTCTGATTGTCCTCTTAACAACCAGGCTAACAAACCAACTCCTCAAAACCCTGGCAAGGAAAGGAGTGAAAAATCGCTCACCCTACTACGGCTCCTTGGCCTGGTCCCATCTGCCATTACTGCATCGGAGCCCAGGGTAACTCTGCTAATAGCAGGTAAGCCGATCTCTTTTTTAATCGATAGCGGGGCCACCTACTCGGCTTTATCTAAATTTTTAGCACCCACTTACCCTTCCCAGGTCTCGTCTCACATCCACGCGCTACTGAATCCCTTACTTGTTCCCTATCTAATACCATTTTTCTTCACACTCCTTCCTTATCATGCTTCATTGCCCCAACCCCATCCTAGGCTGAAACATATTCGCCAAATTCAAAGCTTCTATCACCTTTTCCTGCCCCCCTCAACCAGAGTTCCTCCTGCTCCTCTCTGCTAGTCCGGCCCCTGATCCCCGCTCCCCAGCACCCGCTACCCACCTCTCTCGTTAACCCAGTAGTGTGAAACACCACCAGCCCTTAGCTGCTCACCAGGACCCCATCAAAATCCAGTTAAAAGACCCCTCTAAATTTCCCAACATTGCCCACTACCGCATTTCCCTAACACACCAAAAAGGCTTACAATCTATCATAAACAAGCTCTGCTCACGCTGTCTTCTTAGAACAACACACTCTCCATATAACACCTCCCCGTTAGAAAATCTGACCGCTCATATTGACTCGTTCAGGACCCCTGAGCCATCAATCAGGTTGTCCTCCCTATTCACCCCGTGGTCCCTAACCCTTATACACTTCTCTCTCTCATCCCCTCCAATGCCACCCACTATACGGTAATCAACCTAAAGGATGCTTTCTTTACCATTCCCTTACACCCTAATTCCCAAGACCTCTTCACCTTCACCTGGACTGACCCTGACACTCTTCAGTCAAGGCAACTCACATGGACTGTCCTCTCCCAAGGCTTCAGAGGCAGCCCTCACTTCTTTGGACAACCTCTAGCCCAAGACCTCACCTCCTTAGACCTCTCCCCCAGCTGCCTCCTCCAATATGTCGACGATCTCCTTCTCTCCAACCCCTGCCTAGAGGACTCCCAAATTCACACCATTACCCTCCTAAACTTTCTTGCTAGCAAAGGATATAGGGGCTCCCCCTCCAAAGTCCAACTATCTACCCCAACAGTAACATACTTAGGAGCCCAACTCTCCCCCAGGGCCCGAGCCATGACCCCAGCACAAGCAATCTTAAAAAATAGCTTGCCTCCGCCTTCCTCAAAAAATAAAATTCTCTCTTTCTTAGGACTGGCAGGTTTCTTTAGAATATAGACTCCCAACTTTGCCTTCCTGGCTTGGACCCTCTATGAAGCAGCCAAAGGCCCTCAATGAACCCCTAAACCCCACACACAACAGACTTCCCAGTTTCTGTAGACTCCAAACCACTCTCGTCACTGCACCTGCCCTGTCCTTAACCCACATCTTCCAACTCTTCGTTCTCTGTACTGCCGAAAACCAAGGAATAGCTCTCGGGGTCCTAGGGCAACAAAAGGGAAGTCCCCCTTCCTTTGCCCCTGTGGCATAACTCTCTAAACAATTAACATTGTCAAAGCATGGCCAACCTGTCTTAGAGCATTAGCAGCAGCGACCATTTTAGCTCTGTAAAGTAAAAAACCGACATTCAGCCAAAGTATCACCGTCCACAGCTCTCACAACTTACAGGATCTCCTCTCCTCCCAGGCATTAAGCTCCCTCTCTCCTTCCCGAATTCAGTCACTCCATGCCCTCTTTATCGAAAATCCCGAATTCAGCTTCACCAAAAGCGCCCCCCTCAACCCAGTATCCCTACTCCCCATATCCTCTTCCCCTTCTACTCATTCTTGCACTGACATTTTGGATCACCTGCAGCCACACTTCCGAAACATCTCCCCCGAGCCGCTCACTAACCCAGATGACCATCTCCTCATAGATGGCTCCTCTTCCGGAGCCCCCGGCTCTCCAAAAACTGGGTATGCAGTAGTTACCTTAAACCATGTAATTGAGGCTAAACCACTACCTCCAAGATCCTCCTCCCAAAATGCAGAACTTACAGCTCTCACCAGAGCCCTAACCCTTTCCAAAGGCAAACAAGTCAACATTTATACAAACTCCAAATATGCCTATCACATCTTTCATTCCCATGCTGCCATCTGGCAAAAGAGAGGATTCCTGACTACCAAAGGAATCCCCATCACTAACGGCCCCCTTATTTACCAACTCCTTCAGGCTGCACCTTCCAACCAAAGCAGGGGTTATACATTGTCAAGGACATCAAACAGGATCAGATAAAATCTGAAGAGAAAACACAAAAGCCAACAAGGCAGCAAAAAAAGGTCTCTCTTTCTTCTGCCCCCGGCGCTCTCCTCCTCATTGTCCCTACAATCCAACCCCAGTATCTCTCCCTCCACAAAAAAAAAAAAAAAAACCTTCACTACTACAACAAAAAACCTCCTTCCAAAAGAACTAGATAATCAAAACTCAAAAACTCATCCTCCCCCAAAAACAAACCCCCCCCCCAAAAAAAATTCTAACATCCCTTCACCAATCCTTCCATATTGGTGCACGCCCCCTATACCTACTCCTTTGCCCTTATTTCTCCTCCCCCCATCTATTTACCTTACTAAAAAACCTAACCTCAAACTGTCATATATGCTCTGTCACTTCCACCCGAGTGGCCCTCCGTTCTCCATCTATTCCTACACACCAGTTAAGAGGAACCTCATTATCATATTTCCAGGCACTCTCTACAGATGTGTACGCTTCCCTTAAAAAAAAAAAAAAAAAAAAAAAAGCAAATTCTATTACCCACCTCAAAAACCAACTAGTCTCCCTAGCAGCAGTTATCCTTCAAAACGGCAAAGGCCTTGATTTACTTACTGCAAAAAATGGAGGTCTCTACATCTTCCCAGATGAGGAATGCTGCTTCTTTTTTAAATCAGTCAGGCCTGGTTCAGGATGCAGTCAAAAAACTAAAAGACTGAGTGCACCCCTCTGCTCCCCACCCACACACACACAAAAACAGCTCTCTGCCTGGCCCTCTTGGCCCCCTTGGTCTCTCAGCTCTTAGGCCTCCTAGTTACTCCCACTCCTAGGACCCGTCATAACCATTCTCCTTCTTCTAATCTTTGGGCCCTGCCTCTTACGTCTCTTTACCCAGTTTTTACAGAATGTGTTCGAGCTTTCACCCATGGAACCATACAAAACATGATGCTACTACAAAAATACCAGCAATTTCAAAACCAGTACCAGGACCAACCCCTACCTTCCAGCCTTTCCTGTGACCACTGCCCCCTCTCAGCTTGAAGTAGCAGATGAAAAATGGCACCCCCTTTCCCATCATCTGTTAAAAGGCTGGAATGTTAGGGTCACCCCGACCAGACCATTCCTTTCCCCTCCCACAGGCCTTACAATACAGTCTCTTGCACTCTCCACACAGCTAACCCAGGGCAACAGACAAATCCCCCATCACTGACCCCTCCAGTAACTGTTTGTCCAGACAGTTACAGGATGCGGTTAACGTGTCTGTTAACCTCGCATAACAAAGCTGGCAAAAAACATCTCCAGGATGCAGTCAAGACACCTGCACCCCCGACTTAATTCCCCGACCCTGACCCAATTCCTCTCCCTATAAAGTCCTGCAGTAGTCTGTAAGCAGGGCTGCCTCCTCTGCTGTTGTCAGGAGGTAGCTGGCAGGACTGACAATAAATCAGTTTGCCTGAACTTGGGTCTACTGGCCTCATTCCTTTCTCAGCTGTCATTCCAATTATCCCTTACAGTTACTATATTTTGTGCATTGATCCATTAATTCATCAACCATGCACTGGACACCTGTGTTCTAGATATAAGGAAAAAAAAGATGAAGAAAGCAAAACCCCTTTCCTCAAGGATTTCCAATGTCTGAGGGGCAAGACAAGCATATAGACAAGATAAATAATTACAGTGTCATGTGTTAAGTGTCCTGATAGAAATATGAACAAAAGTAGGTAGGAATGTATGAGGAACACAATTACAATTTGTCTAGGAAAACATTATAGAAGACTTACACTGAGGTTCCATTTAAACTGGTAAAGAAACTTGGCAGGATGAGAAAAATGGGATGACTTCTAAAATGTTAGTTCCATCCTCTTTTCATCGTTTTCACTTACAAATTCTCCCAGAAATATAACTGGTTCTCACAGAATTCAATTCATTAAATTTAATCAGTAGAACACTCAGACAATATAAGAAACTACTGGTTATTGTTAGGATAAATATGTTAAAATAAAATCTTGGGCCGGGCGCGGTGGCTCAAGCCTGTAATCCCAGCACTTTGGGAGGCCGAGACGGGTGGATCACGAGGTCAGGAGATCAAGACCATCCTGGCGAACACGGTGAAACCCCGTCTCTACTAAAACAAAATACAAAAAAAAAAAAAAAAAAAACTAGCCGGGCGAGATGGCGGGCGCCTGTAGTCCCAGCTACTCGGGAGGCTGAGGCAGGAGAATGGTGTGAACCCGGGAGGCGGAGCTTGCAGTGAGCTGAGATCTGGCCACTGCACTCCAGCCTGGGCGGCAGAGCGAGACTCCGTCTCAAAAAAAAAAAAAAAAAAAAAAAAAAAAAATCTTGAAATTCAAAGAAACGTATCAAAATAAACTCATTCTATTGACTACCAACTATATGCAAACTCAATATTCAAGACCTAACATTGTCAGCTCAGTCTGTGCAATAGTTTGAAAGTGTCCCCTACAAAATTCAGGTGTTGTCAGTGTGATAGTATTCAGAGATGGGGCCTTTAAGAGGTGATTATGTCACGAGGGCTCCTCTCTCAGGAACGGGATTAAGGCCCTTATATAGAAGGCTTCACATAGCATTTTGGCTAGCTTGCCCTTGAGAACACATCATTTCTCTCCTCTGGAGAATGCAGGAAAAAGGTGCCATCTTGGAAGCAGAATGGTGGCCTCACCAGACAACCACACCTGCCAGCACTTTTATTTTCTCATAGATCTGGAGGATAGAAAGTTCAATATTTTTTAATTTCTGTCTTTATAAATTACCCAGTCTCAGTTGTTTGGTTATAACACCAAAAATGGACAAAGATAGGATGCCATAACAAAATACCACAGATTGGGTGGCTTAAACAGGAATTTATTTTCTCATTCTTCTGGAGACTTGAAGTCCAAGATCAACATGCCAGCAGAGTTGGGGCCTGGTGAGGGCTCTTCCCTTAGGTTGCAGATAGCACCCTTCTTGCTGTGTGCTCACATGGCCTATTCGTGCATGCTCCAGGAGAGAGTGAGAGCTCCAGTGTCTCTCCCTCTTTTATAAAGATACCAATCTTATCACACCAGGGTCCCACAACCTAATCTAAACCTAATTACTTCCCAAAGGTCCCATCTCCAAATATCATCCATTTGGGGTTAGGGCTTCAACATATGAATTCTGGGGGGACACAAACATTCAGTTGGTAGTGGTGGATTAAGCAATATGTTAATATAATTGTTAATCAGTAAGAAAGATGACACTAAAAAATGGCAGTGTCTTTCTACTAAGGAAACCAAACTATGCTTGGACATACTTATTAGCAAAGCTTAACTGAAAACAAAGTCAAAGTAAAAAATCTTAGACTCCAGAATTATTCTCAAAACCAACTTATTATTTTGTGACTCAGATTATCTGATTTATAATAGTGAAATAGCCAAACAGAACTATCTTGATAATATTATTGTAAAACATCTGAAGTCTTTATACTCTGGCTTTAATTTGAAAATTTAAACTGTATGTATGAATTTTTTCTACAGGCAAACCTTCTAATCATTTTAAATTAGTTACTGTAAATTTTAAATGATCTGCAGTTTTTCCTATTGTAAAAATATCTTTACATGTTTTAATAGCACCTTCAGAAATTACAAAATTATATATTATATCCTCACATGTGACAGTAGGACACAGCTATATCCTCTAGCCTTAATTATAGGAAAAGCATAGATAACTGTAAGGCTTAGCTTTATTGTTTTATAAATGAACCAGTAAAGTTCATTTTAGTGAAATGAGCACATGCTTTTCATAAATTAAAATAAATCTCACATGGTAAAGTACCCATTTTGAAAATTAATTTAATTACATGTTTAAAGTTTAATTACATTTAATTAAGCATTTAAGTTTAATATGAAATAAATGAATTATCAGTTAACTCTATGAAATGAAATACTGCCTTGATAATTAAAATCTATAAATTTTCCTATTCTGCACAAAACTGCTAGTTCTTACAAAACACTCAGAAAATATGTATTTTAATGACTATAGGATTATATCCTCACAGCTGATTAAGGAGTAATTTTTTTGGCACCTAGGTTGGTGGGTGTACATTTACTGCCTCAGTAAATGGAGGCAGCATGGTACAAAAAAAAAAGAGCAGAGGTTTTAGAAACTTGAGTTTGGGTGTTAGCTCAGTCACTGACAGCCTGCAACAGTAGGAGAGTTACTTAGCAGCTCTAACCTGAAATTCCTTATAAAATGGGGTTAACATTCTCTTGGAGGGTTATTGGCAAAATTTAATGAGTTATCCCATAGTCAAATGTCTGGCAGAGCACCTGACTTGGAAAAGATATTTGACACATGCTAATCCCCTCCTTACCCCAGCTGTTGAATAAATGAAGAATAACACTGTACTTGCTGGTGTAAAAAAAGCATCGTCCTTAAAATATATATTTTTTTAAATCACAAAAGTAACACCGTATTATTTTTCATTGAAATACATCAAACATAATATACATTTTACATTTATTTTCCTAAGCACTCTGTTAATGGAGACAGTATAGCAATGTTGCTAATACAGATATTTGATCAGGGAGAATTTACTTGGAACCTGGGTTCCACTCTTTACTACTATTTGAGAAATTAAGGGAAAATTATCCTGACTTATTTCACAAGCTTGTACGTAAATGCATGTTTGACTCAATGTGTGGCAAAAACTGGGAAATAGAAAAATCAATATAATCATTCAAACTTAACAAAAAATTAGTGAGGTAGTAAAGCAGGTGGTATTTCCTCTTCTCCCTACCTCCAATTTTTCACATGAAGATATTAATTTTCACTGATTTTAGGTGATCTGCCCAAGGTTAAGGGTAGGATGAACTCAATATCAGAATCCAGATTTTAAAAATTCCTTTATCAGTGCTCATTACTGCATGACATAGGAAGGTAAAGGTGAAAGACACCAAAATCTTCTGAAGCAGTGAAGCAAAAAAGAAAGATAAATCTGACAGATTAAGCTTGGTTCTATCACTTAATAATTAAACTCAGATAAATCAATTCTGTGAATTTCAGTATCTTCTAGAAAATGGGACTACATACTTCTGCATATTAATACTACATAACCCTGTATAGGGTTAATATAAGGATTACAGAAGATAACAAATGTAAAGTGTCTAACAGAGTGGCTGACACATAGCAGTAATACATTAATGGTAGTTATAAATGCTAAAACAACATCAAAGCACCACTTTTGCTAAGTCTCTATCCATAGATTGGAGAACTCCATAATAAAGTGAATATTTTTTGGAAACATTTAATAAGAATGAGTACAATAGTCTCTACTAAATTCTCAGGTATTATTTTTAGAACAGAGACTATAAATTTTAAGTCATTTTGGTTCACAATGCCTTGCTATTAAATCTTCATTTAATAGTTCATCTAATTTTGAAAATGGTTTTACAAGTGCTTAAGAAAATATAAATGACAATCTGTTCCATAATTTACTGCAATAAAAATTGAAATTAAATATTCTTAACACTTTATAACATATATTATTCAATGTCAAGTCCTGTAATTTTCATTTTGTCTTAATAACATAATGGCAGTATAAACATGCTGGGTTGTTTTGATACTTAAAACCAAAACTCTAAATTCTAACTCACTTAAAATTATACAGATTGTCTTATTTACAGCAGAGCCAGAAACAGAAAGCCTTCATAAATAAAATATTGTAAAGTACATACTTGTTTACTCTCTGAAAAAGTATATGCCAAAAAATTAAATTAAGCAAATGATACTAGTTTGTATCATTTTCATTGCTATTATTATCAATACATATTTATTAGGTGTCTATTTGCATTTAAAGCTGAAAGACTCTGGTTTAGAACTGTTCTACATTTCTTGAAAACCAGCACTTATTATAAATTTGTTGTCCTGACTTTTCAAGTTGCAAATTAGAGAAATAGTGGTTCCAGCAGTTATAGGACCAAAGAAAAAAGAAAGTCACAGTAATGAAATACTATGAAAAATATATAGACTTGAAGTTACAAATTATATAGAAAACTAGTATTTATTATTATATTTACCCTTAGATGTGTATTCTTTCAAAAATGTGGCAAAAGTGCATTCTACTAAAATTTGAAATCAGACTTTGTTATTAAATCGGTCATTAACTTACCAGGGTTCTACTTTGAGAGTTGAAGATATTTTCTCTGGAAGAAAAAATCCATGCCAGTTTGAAGCCTCAATTAGTTCTTGTGGTATTCTTTTTGATGCATCATAATAGTGACCAAATCGTGATGATACTGGTCCAATCTGCTAAAATAAAACCCATAGTGGCTGTTAAACAATTATTTTTAAGCTATAATTTATTTGTCCTACATCCAGCAAAACAATGACATACTTATGAATTTTAAGTTAATAAGGAAGAACTGATATACATACACTAAGTAAATTTCAAAGAAGCATACAACAACCTTTATTATTTTAAACCATTTATAGTTACAAATCAACCTTTTTATCTTTCACGTTTCTTCACTTCTAGTGGTTCCCTAAATTTGACAAGAATTTAAAAACCTCTTTGGTTTTTTTTATTATACTGTATACCTTTCTAAGTTTAAAACTTAATATACATAATTCTCAATTAATATTTAAGATTCTAGGTTTTAATGACAAATTAAATATGCAGTTGCCAAGAACTAAATGAAAACTTAAACTCAATTAATTCACTGGTAAGAGGTCCAAAAGAAGCTAGCTATTTAAATATATTAAACTGAGTATCATTTTAAAACTGAATTCTCATATAAGACAATATACATGTATATTAAACATTTCTTACAAATTGAAATTAAGCTTATAGGATAAAATGTACTACAATACTCCAAACAGGAACAAGGCACGATAAAGTTGAAGAATGTATATGACCTACATTAGATCAATCAGAACCTGGCATAATCATTGGTTCATTGATAATTCCTCTTTTGTGTTCTTTACTAACAATTTCTCCAACAAATTATCTTTCTTATAAGAAACTCTAATTTATATGACACTGAATTGATTTATATGGGATAGCAAAGTCTACTAACATAACATTATTATTAGGTTGCTTTGAATGGACTTTGAGCTAATTTCTTTCATTCAACACATTGAAAATATATATATACCACTATCCAAAATTGAATTATTAACAAATTCCACTTGGCAATACTTTCTAATAAAAGATTCCAGATCTACTCTTACATAATTTCCACTGTCCTGAAACATATAAGTTTCAGACTATTCAACAAAACTAGATAATCACTACAGAAATTGAAGAACTATACATAGTAGATACTTATCTAAGTGACAACTTTTTAATTTAGATAAGAAAGACATATTTGCTTGACACTAGATATTTGCATTTAAGATTTCAAGGGTTCATATTCTTAAACTAAATGCCTACAAACATGAAATTATACAGTAATAAGAAATAAAACTTTTAAAGTCTAATAGAAACACTTTTTTTCAGATTCAGAGTCTGTAGGTTCGACATTTATTTTTTAAATGAAATGACTGTCCATCCCTCCATAAGGTACTACTTACTTTCATTAATGAAAGAGATGCTATCAATTTGCTTCAATCTAATCTTTTCAAACCAATATGTACAGAATTCTTGTTCCCAAAACATAATTTATCCATTTACCATGAAACTATGGATAAATAAAATATATAATATTAAAATGTTTCTTAAAACTAGGTTGCAAACTTTTAAAATGTAAAGTTATTAGTCTAAAGCAATTTAAACAAGGTCTGTTCTCTGGCCTATAATCTATTCTTTATCCGGATTATAGTTCAGAATGTTTTTACTGCAATCTCTGCTAGAGCTCATCTTTTTATTGTGTAAGTCCAAGCCCCCTTAATGTTTTAGAAAGGCCTTGACTAACTGAACTTTGATCTGATGTCTTCATTGAGAAAAACACCAGGTTGCCCATTTCAGATGCAAATCCCCCTAAGGCCCAACAGAATTTAGTAAAGACAGCAAAAAAGAAAAACCCAGAAGTTTCCAGGATCCTCTTTGAGAATCCTGGGGCACACTGGTGTCCTTAATCCATGCTGCTGCATGGATTAAGGTAGGTGATAACCTTTCCTGATTCAAAAGAATAAGCAGAGTGCCTACAAACTGGGTGGAGACTAGGATTTGGCTATAATAAAACACCATGCAATAAAAGCTTGGTCTATGTCAGAAGCCTCTGAAAAGGCCTCAATGTACCACATTCCCAGGCCTAGTAGGGAAGCTTGCAAAAGCCTACCTGAATCAAATAAGCATGAATAATCTATTTTAGCAGACTGGCCATGGGGAGAGAGAAAGAAAGAGACTTTTCATTTCTTTTAAGTTTGAGTTAATAAATTTATTAGTGGACTGAAAGTTCTTGAAGTCTTATGCACTCAGAGAAATATGCTAAATTGCCAAAAAGCAAAGTATGCTTTTTAAGTTGCCGTCTCTATTAATGTTTCTAATTACAATAGTAATGTGATAGAAATCACAGATTTGGAATGAATCAAGGCAGAAAATTGATTTCATGCTGAGACAGTTTACACATAGAACACAAATAATTCATTAAAATGTAAAAATAAAATTGGAAGCTTTACTCATTATAATTATTAATTTATTTAGAAATTAAAATCAGATATGGTAGCTAAAATATTCATAAGGTAGCCATGAAAATTTTATTGCTGATGAAGAATTTTAAAATTCCAGTTAAAAATGAAAATAAAAATATATTCTTACAGGAAAAAACAATTTCCCAATTTTTTCTGCTCAAGACATACAACATTAACATATAATCAGATTTTGAAACACTGAAATCTTTTGAGGCCTAGAATTATAAAACAAAGACTTAGACATTTCCTCTAAAAAAGATAACTACATGTTGTAAATAAAATAATTATTATCATCTACAAAAAACTGTCATCAACTCAATAAAAATTGATAAATTTAAAATATCAAACTATTATCAATAACTAGTCAGCTTATTAGGTAAGAACATGTTGCTTTAGTTTTACATTATGAAAACTTCTAATTCACATTCATAAACTGCCTTTTGACTTTGTCATCTGTGGAAGTGTGTAAAATGAAATGGTTCAGTAAATTTTATGATGCTAAAAGAAAATGAACTTTGATGGGGGTACAGGAGGAAAATGGTAAAAAACAATACCATACTCTACTTCTAGTATGTTACAAAGAAACAAAACTTTCAAAGAAAAGCTGCACCAAAAAAATCTAAATATGACATTTTCTTCCCGTTATTATTTCTTATTTCTCAGTATAGCATACCAGACAGCAAGAATCCAGTTTTTAAAACACTTCGATCCTTAGTTTAATCACTAGAAACTGGAGCTAATAATTATTTTACGAGGCTGTTGTGAGACTCTAATGTAATACTAGCAATGAATATTCTGTAAATTATGAATTGCATGTAAATGTTATTCATTATTATTATTGTGTCATGATTCACTAGAGAATGAGAAGATCCGTCACTGTGTTTTGTAATTACATTGACTTATTGAAAAAATGGTATTTGTTGGTCATCTATACCTGTACACATCTACCACAGGACTGTTGCAGCTAAACCATTAAGATAGAAAGTCAATGTTTCCTGAGAATTTAATATAATAAAGACTTAACACACTGCAATGAATTGCTGGAGTCATTGTAGCTCATGGTATTAAAGCTCTGCAATACTGAGAAAATTAAGTCTCAGAATATACTGTTGGCTAACAATTCACGGAGTGTCAGGAATAGTGGTTGATGATTATAAGAAGGCATATCTACCTTAGAGAGAGAATTAAAATCACATGTTGAAGGAAAGAGGGCTTTTTAAAACTATACACTCTTCCATTTAAATGAAGCACTGCTTTATGCTTTACTGAACTATTGTTACTGATCTAGGTGTATATATTTTTGTCCTCTAGGTGTATATATTTTTGTCCTCTTTTGCATTAGTAAGTGGTAATATGGCCACACCCTTAGGACCTGGTGACAACTTATTTTAAAAGGCATCTCTGATAATCAACACTCCTAGTTTTGAACTATTTATTTAATCTTAAGCCACAATTATGTTAACTGCATTTTGTCCCAAGTAAAATAAAGAAAACAGTGAAGTCTACGGTCAAACCACCCTGAATGTGCCCAATCTCATCTGATCTCAGAAAACCCAGTGATATGGTTTGGTTCTGTGTCCCCACCCAAATCTCAACTCGAATTATAATCCCCAAACGTTGAGGAAGGACCCTGGTGGGAGGTGATTAGATCATGGGGGTGGTTTCCCCCATGCTGTTCTCCTGATAGTGAGAGAGTTCTCAGGAGATCTGGTGGTTTAACAGTAGCAGCTTCCCTGTGCTTTCTCTCCTGCTGCCATGTGAGATGTGCCTTGCTTCCCCTTCACCGTCTGCCATGATTGTAAGTTTCCCGAGGTCTCCACAGCCATGTGAAACTGTGAGACAATTAAACCTCTTTTGTTTGTTTATAAATTACCCAGTCTCAGTGAGAATGAACTAATACAGCCAGAGGTGTGTGTGTGTGCGTGTGTGTGTGTGTGTGTTAAAATGAGAAAGGCAAAGTAAAGCCTAGATTTATAAAGTAGATAATGATGAGTGATCATCAAAGCCTATCAGTCTTGGCAAATCATCATATATAAAATTACCTTAACAGGCAAATATACATGCTAGTGACATTTCAAAGAAAAGCAAAGAAGCCAGAAGGTGATTCTATTTTCTAAAGTGGACAGAACTCACTGTAAATACAAGTGAACATAAGCATGACCATTGACTGCATATTCAAAATAAGCTATCATTTTGTCTATATTGATTAATGTGTCTTAGCTCAGTTTAATATTTAATCTACATACTATATAATTCATTCATTCATGCATCCAACAAATAATTACTGAGCACCTACTAAATGTCAGTAAAACAAAACGGTCAAAGTCCCTTTCTCCCACTGAGCTTACATTCTAGTAGGAGATAGAGGATAATAAATTAGATATATATTATCATCATTTAATGATAAGTGCCTTTAAGAAAAGTAAAGCAGCGAAAGAAGATGACAGAGAGTGGTTTTATTTCATCTACAGTGACAAAGGCAGTCACTTCTGATAAACTAATCTTTTAGTAGAGACCTAAGAAAATGAAAAAATAAATAATCTGGATAAGATCATCGTAAGAAGAGAACAATTTTCAAAACATTCAAGCTTTAAACCTTGAAAACTGAGCACTAGGGCCGGATTCAGTGGCTCATGTTTGTAATCCCAGCACTTCAGGAGGCCAAGGTGAGAGGATTGCTTGAAAGCAGGAGATTGAGACTAGCCTGGGCAACATAGTGAGACCCTGTCTCTACAAAAATAGAGACATGGTGCTGTGGCATGCACTTGTGGTCCCAGATACTTGTGAGGCTGAGGTGGGAAGATCACGTGAACCTGGGAGGTCAAGGTTGCAGTGAGTCATAATTGCACCACTGCACTGTAGCCTGGGTGACACAGTAAGATCCTATTTAAAAAAAAAAAAAAATAGAAAAAAAGAAAAGAAAAAAAGAAAAACTGTACTAAATTTATTTGTTAATATGCAACCTTAATTAATAGATAACAAAGCTAATGGCAGGTACACCAGACTCTAAAAGGAGGAATGAAATTAGCACTACTCACTGGGGCAAGGATAGTATCTATGATTCAAATTTATAAAAAACAATGCATTTTTAAAGAAACAAATGATTTTTACCCAAACTCTATATAGCTTTCATAATAGCAATAAGAGAAAAGCTGGCCAGGTACGGTGGCTCACACCTGTAATCCCAACACTTTGGGAGGCTGAGATGGGTGGATCACAAGGTCAGGAGTTCAAGACCAGCCTTGCCAACACGGTGAAACCCCATCTCTACTAAAAAGTACACAAATTAGCTGGGTGTGGTGGTGCGCATCTGTAATCCCAGCTACTTGGCAGGCTGAGGCAGGAGAATTGCTTGAACCGAGGAGGTGGAGGCTGCAGTGAGCCGAGATCGTGCCACTGTACTTGAGCCTGGGTGACAGAGTTAGACTCTGTCTCAAAAAACAAAAAAAGGAGAAAAAAGGCTTAAAGCTTTAGTTACTTGCATTTTTGACAACAATTTCACTTGAGAATGTTAATTGCCAATGAAAAGAACAAAACCAGCTGGGTGCAGTGGCTCGCACCTGTAATCGCAGCACTTCGGGAAGTCAAGGCAGGCAGACCACCTAAGGTCAGGAGTTTGAGACCAGCCAACATGATGAAACCCCGTCTCTACGAAAAATACAAAAACTAGCCGGATGTGGTGGTGGGCGCCTATAGTCCCAGCTACTCGGGTGGCTGAGGCAGGAGAATCACTTGAATGTGGGAGACGGAGGTTACAGTGAGCTGAGATCATGCCACTGTACTCCAGTCTCTAAACTTAGAGTTTAGGTTCATTACTGACTCTTTCGGGACACAGCAGTAGAAAAATTAGAATACAGTCACAATTAAGCCCAGTCACTTGAATAAATCTGCCACAGTCAAAGACATGAAGTTCTTTGCCATTAGGGTTCTCAAGTGCTAGTCCTCTATTTCTAGTTTGTTTTGATCTCTATCACTTAACTCATATTTTCCTAAACAGACTAACATCTATTCTGGCCGCCTGCACCCAGTTCTCGTTCACATCCAAACTAGGCTATACCTGTAACAACTTCTGATTACACAGAGCTTCCTTCTATTTTTTAATACAAATGTATAGTATTTTACTGTTCAGACACACCATAATTTACTTAGCTAGTTGCTTACTGATAGACATTTAGGCTATTTTCAATCTCTTGCTATTAAAAAAATATGCTGCAAGAATAGCTCATGTATATTCACTTTTACATTTTAGTAAATATATTAATGATGTAAATTTCCAAAAGAATCAAAGAATATATGTTTTTGTAATCGTGAATGTTACTACCAAAATACTCTCTACAGAAGTTGTACCTTTTTACATTTTCACCAGCAAAGTATGAGTACCAGCTTCCCCGACCCTTGCTAATACAGTGTCTTACCAAGTTAGATCATTGTCAATTTGATAAGAGAAAAATAGCAGGACAGTGTAGTTTTCATTTGAATTTCTCTCATTAAAACTGAAATTGGGCATACGTTTTGTATGTTTAAGAGTCACTTAAATTTTCTTTTCATATTTTTGACCATTAAAAAAAAATCAGTTGTAGAATTTTTCCTTATTCATTTTAAAAGTTATTTGTATGTAAGTAAAATTTGTCCTTGTTTTATAATTTGAGTTGCAAATATTCTCTCTTAAATTTGTAGTTTGTTCACAGTCATTTAAATCACAGCGTAAAATTATTATTCAAATAGTTTCCACACTTAAATTAGAATAACATGTCATTGCTTAATATGCACCTATTATAACATGCTTTATATCTGGTACACAGATGATGCTTAGCTCAGTATTTGGTGACTAAATGAACAAATATATTTATCATTATTATTGACTAAAATAACATTAGTAAAAGTGCTGGAGGTACAAGAGGAAATAAAACAAGCACTCTGCCTTGCAGAAAATTTTCTGTCTGGTGGAGGAGAGAGTTACACTACCAATTAAGTATAAAACAATGAGAAAGATGTATTTTTTTTTTTTTTTTTGAGACGAAGTCTTGCTCTGTTGCCCAGGCTGGAGTGCAATGGCACGATCTTGGCTCACTGTAACCTCTGCCTCCTGGGTTCAAGCAATTCTCTGCCTCAGCCTCCCGAGTAGCTGGTATTATAGGCGCCCGCCACCACACCCAGCTAAGTTTTGTGTATTTTTAGTAGAAACGGAGTTTCACCATCTTGGCTAGGCTGGTGTTGAACTCGTGATCCACCCACCTCAGCCTCCCAAAGTGCTGGGATTATAGGTGTGAGCCACCGCACCAGACCCAGAGAAAGACGTATTTTAAAATATATGAAGTGTTACAGGGAAAAAAAAGAAAGTAGATAATTATGTACAGAAAGCCATAAGAGGTAGTAACATTTGAACTTGGAGAAGGATGCATTGGTGAGTAAGAAAGTGAAAAAAGTATTACTAAAAGAAATACAAGCAATTTATAAGGAGCAATTCTCATAGGATAATTGAATGTAGTGTTTTATATACACAGGAGGAAGAGGCTAAAAAGGTAGACTTGGATTAGGTTGTACAGATTTTCTATACAATCTTAAATTTGTATTTCATATTGAAAGCTTATAATAGCAAACAGGTTTCATCTCATATACTAACTTGGTAGTGGCTACCCAGAACATTCCTGTAGAGAAGAATTCTAAGGCTGTGTTTGAGTTTGGCAGGAGGGTATTAGAGGGTACTACAGTCTGCTATTTATTTAGAAGGGGGTAGTGAAAATAGGAAACCAAATGAGGCATTTGAAGTTAAAGAGTATCACACACATATTTCTATCCTTGGGAAAGATAACACTGATGTCAATATGGAAGACTAGAGACAGATGGACTAAGGAAACTATGTTTTACTCAGATTACGCAAGCTTATGTCTCTTCTTTAACTTTTCTACTAGTATGGTAATATCTGATAGATGTTAAATAATGTCATCCGAAAAGTGAATGAAGTGAACAATCAAATAAGGAAGCTAATAAATGAACCACGCCATCACCAGGAACAGAGTTCATGAGTTACTGGACAGATTTATTGGCATTTGTTTTGACTTCTCAGAAATTTTTCCTTCATTTCTTACCTATTCTGTCTGTTCTGAATAGATGACATTACCAGACAGATGAGCTTGAAAATACGACGATTGAAAATGTTTAAGGATAAAAATAGTAATTCCAAAGAACCATCACTTACATTGAACATTTATAGGTAACCATACTGGATAGAAATGGCTTCATTAGTTCACTTACTCTGTCTTGCAACCCTAGAATAAAGCATTCTATATGGGTATTATGGAAGAGATGAAACAATCTATTTTGGTAAAAAAACAAGTTACCATAATTTTACTTGTAAGAAATATATCATCTTGACCAAATACTCTACAAATGAAACAGCTAATTCTTTAAATAAACAAATACACATATAGGCATACCACGAGAGATTCTGTAAGATGAAAACAAATGCATTTGTAAATTTTAGAAAGAATTTGTAGTTTTACTTGCCTCCATCTTGGGTAATAACTGGTAACGCCAAGCTATTTTCATCTTAATATTAGATTCTGGTGTTTTATGATTATACACATCTTCATCAAATTCCTTCTTACTATTATCATCAAGTAATGGTGCTGGAAGTTCCTAAGAAAACAGAATGACATATAATTGAGATTCTGTGGTAAAATACGACAATTTTCTTAAATCATAATGTTAGCAACACTAGAAATTTTCAATGTATTGAATTGAAAATTGATGACTAACATTGATTTAAATACAAATTCATAAAAATATAGACATTTCTAAAACAGAGAAAACAAGTATAATACAAACATTAAGTTTAATTTTTTAGCAATAAAATTTAAAGAAAATATCCATATTTCTATACTCACAAAAATCAACTGCTATTCTAACAAGAGGTTATATTCATTTCTCAAAATGTATATGCTTAAAGCAAAGTCTGGAGTTAGTACTTATGTATTACATATAATTATTATTATGTTGGCCACAAGGTAAAAATAAAACATTTGCACAATCTGCTTACTGGTTTGTAATTTTAGAATTCAAAAAAGCCATTCACTAAAATAATGGGCGAAGTAACAACTAAGAATAATGACATTTATTTTACCTATATCAAATGACAGTTTTGCACCTGCAAGCTTATGTCTCTTCTTTAACAATAATCTCTCATTAAATGAAGAGACGATAAATTCCAATTTATTAATTTTGGAAGGTGACCAACTTCGTAACTATAAAAAACATAAAAAACTAGAAAACATTTTTGTTAAGCGGTACTATAGAAAGAATTCAAAGAAAACTGTATTTAAGTTTCTTGAAGAAGGAAAGCACATACAATAATTTCGTTTTATTTTCTATTAGAATCATAAAGATAATGTGGGGCATTGGATTAGTAAATATAATCTGTGCTATGTTATATTTTAGTCTAAATTGCAACTTCTACTTTTCAAGATCAAATTTACTTATGCTTAGAATCATGTCAACAAATCAGCTCAAAACACATTACCTATTAATATGATATATTTTACTTACCTTCTAAAAGGCCTCAAAGTGAACCCACATTTTAATTAATGCTGGTATTAGAAACTAGTTATATCATTTAAGCTGTGAATCCATCATTCCTAGCTAAGCATTAGTATCTTACAATATAAAGTGACTTCATTTTCCAATGGAAATACGTATTTGTGAGGGAGTTTAGTGTAATACAGCATAGTGGTTATGAGTTTGAATTCGGCAACTAGAATGTCCAGTTCAGATCTTGACTTTGCACTAGTAGCAGTGTCTGTGTTACCACATGACCGCTCTATGTCTCCATTTATCACCTAAAAAATGGAGGTAATAGTATTTACTTCTGGCTGCACGCAGTGGCTCACACCTAAAATCCTAGGACTTTGGGAGGCCAAGATGGGTGGATCACTTGAGTTCAGGAGTTTGAGACCAGTTTGGGCAACACATCTCTACAAAAAATACAAAAAAATTAGCTGGGTGCAGTGGCACATGCCTGTAGTGCTAACTACTTAGTGGGCTGAGATGGGAGGATCGCTTGAGCCCAGGAGGTTGAGGCTACAGTGAGCAAAAATCACGCCACTGTACTCTAGCCTGGGTGACAAAGCAAAACCCTGTCTCAACAACAACAACAACAACAGCAACAACAGCAGCAGCAACAACAACAAAGTATTATTCACTTCAATGGGTTGTTGTAAGGAGTAAATAAGTTAAAAATGTAAAATACAGAGAATGATGTTTCCTACATATTAGGAATCCTACAAATGTTAGATCGTGAGAAGTCAGTCAAACAATTGTCCTCAGAGCCACACATTTTGTATTGTCAATATTGGGCAATAAATTTAGTATAATGTATTTGGATTAACATCTTTTTCAATCCCAGGGACACCTGGCAATAGCTGTAACAATGGTTACTCACAACTCAATAATAAAAACATTTGAAAAATAATTTATATCACATTGTCCTCTTATTGTGGAAAATAGTCCGATTCTAAGAAATGCTCTTACATTAATGTGTACAATATTAGAGAAATAATCCTAAAATACTAGAGACTCATTAATATGTTTAACTTATCTAAACAAGATGAGACTATAAAATATAGGTAAGCATTTCCTGATTTATCTTATTAAATATGTATCTATTCCCATAATAGACGTTTTACCATGTTAAACACTTTTAATGTATCATGAAAATTGTAATGATTCCAAGTTTAATACTGATAAGGCACTCATTTTCTTAAAGATGAGAATGTTCAAAAGATGTACAGAAAATACACTTTTTCAATTAATGCCTATATAAAGGTTATAAGGTTTCTTATATATGCATACATATATATGGTTTCTTATATATACATATATAGGTTATAAGATTTCTTATATATACATACATATATACATTATATACACTTATATATACGTGCATGTGTGTGTGTATGTATATATACTCCTGGGCTCAAGGGATCCTCCCACCTCAGCCTCCTGAGTAGATGGGACTACAGGCGCATGCCACCATACCTGGCTAATTTTTGTATTTTTTGTAGAGACCAGATTTCACCATGTTTGCCCAGGCTGGTGTCGAACTCCTGAGCTCAAGCAATCTGCCTGCCTTGGCCTCCCAAAGTGCTGGATTACAGGCGTGAGCCACCGTCCCCAACCCTTTATATATTTTTTAAAGTGAAATAAAATTCACATAACATAAAAACATCATTTTAAGTACAAAATTTGGTAATTTTTAGTAATTCAGAGTTGTGTAACCATCACCACTATCTACCTTCATCAGTCCCCCAAAAAACTGCATACCTATTTAAAGATCACTCCACATTCCCCTTCTCCCCTGCCCCTGGCAACCACTAATCTTGTCTTTATGGATTAGTTGTTCTGGACATTTCCTATAAATGGAACCATACAATATGTGACCTTTTGTGTCTGGCTTCCTTCACTTAGACTAATGTCTTCAATGTTCAACTACGTTGCACCAGTATTTCATTCTTTTCTGTGGTCGAATACTATTCATTGTATGTATGTACCACATTGTTTAACTACTCATCACCTGACGTACATGGATCATTTCTATTCTTCAGTTATTATGGCTAATGCTGCTATAAATATTCACACATAAACTTTTGTGTGAACATGTTTCCATTCTCTTTGGTATATACCTAGGAGAGGAATTCCTGAGTCACAGGGTAACTCCATTTTTAACTATTTGAGGAACTGCCAAAATGTTTTCCACAGTGGCTGCACCATTTTACATTCCGACCAACAATGTAAGTGGGTTCCATTTATTCTATATTCTGAGCAACCAACTGTTATTATTATTATTTCTAAATAGCTACCCTAGTGGGGATGAAGTGGTATCTCCGTGTGGTTTGGATTTGCATTTCCCTAATGACAATGATGCTGAGCATAACTTCATTTGCTGGGTTGGCCGTTTGTATATCTTAGAAATATGTCTAATGTGGCCTTATCCCTCCCCTTTTTCTTCTTTTCTTTTTTTTTTTTTTTTTGAGATGGAGTCTCGCTCTGTTGCCCAGGCTGGAGTGCAGTAGCGTGATCTTGGCTCACTGCAAGCTCTGCCTCTTGGGTTCACACCATTCTCCTGCCTCAGCCTCGTGAGCAGCTGGGACTACAGGCACCCGCCACCATCCCCGGCTAATTTTTTGTATTTTTAGTAGACATGGGGTTTCACCGTGTTAGCCAGGATGCTCTCGATCTCCTCACCTCGTGATCAGCCCACCTTGGCCTCCCAAAGTGCTGGCAGTACAGGCATGAACCACCGCGCCTGGCCCCTACATTCTTTATATCATTATTCCAATTAGAATGTTTATTTTTACATTTTAAATTTTTTTTACATTTTTGAAATTTTTTATCTTCTGTCTTCCCCCATACATATGCAGGCTCTATGGGGACAAGGACACTGTTGGGATGGGTCCCTGCATCTGTGAATTCTACCCAGCACCTAAAAAACCTCAAGGAAGATTTGCTGAAAGAAGGAAGGAAACACTGCAGGTGTAGTAACACTTGAAAGTTATGAGCAGGGAAGCCCCAAGGAGGCTGACTGAGCAGAGGCAGGTTCTCAGCAGCGTGCAAGTACTTGTTATGGTGCTCATTTCATAACAAGATCAGAGTATATACATTATCATATAGTCCCTACCCATCAAGAAACTTATAGCCTTTATGGGAAAATGAGATTATACATACATGAAATGTCAATGAATATCAAGCTGCATGTGATCCGATACCAAAATGTTTGGCACAGATGAAAGTGAAATGAGAATTCAGAAAAGAGAGAAACATTTGTTTAAATTTGAGACCATTGGCCCTAATTAATTCTTAAGATTATCCTAATTAATTTCTGAATGTGACAGTGAAGTTTGGAACCACACCAAATGATGACAAACTCTATATATTTATGGCATTCGGCTGGACCTTGACTTTTCTTGTTTTGTTTTTCACAACTGAATTTTTTGAAGTATTTACAATTATTTTTTGTTTCGTAATATAGGAGAGACCTATGACCCATATCTGTTATTCTGATATCTTAACCTAAAATACCTACAATGTAGTAATTCCTAAATGTACTTTAGAAAAATTTTAAACATGAAGAGTAGGTGAATAAATACTCATTACACTACCATAAAGGAACTAACTGGACATTCTGTTTAGAACATTTTAACTACATAAAAACTGCCTACTTAGTATTGGTTGATGGTCATCATTCTACCTCTGAATAAAATCTGCGAATTGGCCAGGTACGGTGGCTCACGCCTGTAATCCCAGTATTTTGGGAGGCTGAGGTGGGCCTATCACCTGAGGTACCAGTCTGCCCAACATGGCGAAATCACCTGAGGTACCAACTGCCCAACCAGTCTGTCTCTAGTTAAAAAAAAAAAAACACAAAAAATGGCGGGTGTGTGTAATCCCAGCTACTCGGGCGGCTGAGGCAGGAGAACCGCTTGAAGCTGGGAGATGCAGGTTGCAGAGAGCTGAGATCATGCCACTGCACTCCAGCCTGGGCAACAGGAGTGAAAATCTGTCTCAAAAAAAAAAAATCTATAGATTATTTTAAAGGTACCTTACATTCTTGGTTTTCTATTATTTTCCTGCCTTTATATATAACAAATAAATCATAATAAAATCATATCAATGTTACTGCTAATAATAAAATCACATCAATATTTTTTATTGCTTTGTGGGGGCAGAATAAAACTTGAAGACTGTAAAGAAAAAGTTTCCAGATGTTGATATTCTCAAGCTTTCCTTTCCCCACAGCCCTATCCTAAGGTGGAGAGCCACTAATTTTATTTCTGAAATGAGAAAGTAAACAAGTATTTTAATAAAATATTATAAATACTTAAATTTAATTAACTTACATGTAGCTTGCAAAATCTATTTATTTTCACGTACAATTGTCTAAAACTTATTTTTCCCAATTTCTTTTTTCTGCATTTAAGAAAAGATCCTAGATACCAATTAAAACATTTTATGACCTAAATTAGTTTGTTAATCTCAGTTATAAAAATATATCAGCATTATTTATGAAACCTTTGGTCTGGAAGTATGCTGTTCAACATTCTAGCTTCTAGCTATTAAAATTTAAATTTGTATTAACTAGAATTAAATGAATGAAAAAGTTAATGTCTCAACTGCGCTAGCCACATTTCAAGTGCTTAATAGTCAAAAGTAGTTAATAGCTACTCTATTGCATAGTTCTGGTATAGAACATTTTCAACACCACAGAAAATTCCGTTGGCCAGTTCTAGAATAGAAAATAGGATATGTATTTATTTACTTAACACTTCAAATTGTGTACTGTGTGAAGTTTTGTAACTGTCAATGACACATTTTTCACTTATATCAATCAGAATTCTGAAGAAGCATCACACTTAATTGTTTAAAAAGAAAATTAATAGTTCATTAGTTTATTTTTATTATTATTATTTTTTGAATTAGAGTCTCGCTGGGTGGCCCAGGCTGGAGTGCAGTGGCACAATCATAGCTCACCACATCTCTGAACTCTGGGGTTCAAGGAATCCTCTTGCCTCAGTCTTCTGAGTAGCTGGACAACATGCCGCACACCACCACACCTGGCTAACTTTTTTCTTTTCAATCTTTGGTGGAGTTTATCATTTCTCCACTGTTAGAAATTTAGGTTGTTTGCAATCTAAAAATGCTACAACAAACTTGGTTTATAACATAAACATCCTTTGCATCTGAAATTACTTTTTTCTACGAGATGTAGAAAACATGCAGAAAAGAATAGAGAATAATATAGTAAACATCATAGATTCTACCACATACATGGCTTTCACAAATCATAACAATTGGTATACTTAGAAAACAAACCAGTAGCTTCAGCAAGCAAAGAACAACAGTTGTGTGAAAACAGAAGGATTGGCTGAAAAATTTTTAAAGGAACATGAAGATCTACAGATCCTTTACTTTTCCCTAAGAGTCAGGATTCTACTCACCCCCACCTCCACCAACTAACTGCAAGAGAAATGGAAAGTTCAAATAAGACAAACCTTGGAAGGTGGATCACTGCTGAGGGAAGGGATGAGACATCACATTGAAGATAGGATAATTTCTTGAAAGTCTTCATACAGAGGGGTGAGAGAACTTCCTCTTCCCCTCCACTGTCCCCTACCCCACCCCTACCACAGTTGCCTCCCACTGCTAAGGCTTTCAGAAGGGCAGAAGTCATCCTTTAACAGAACAGGCAAGGGATGGGGAGACTGAAGGATTCCTCCCAGGAAAAACTAGCAAAATTAAGAGAAAAGACCTTTAGAGAGATGCTATTTTACATAAGCTCACAGTAAACCTACTCATTCATAAGTTACATGCCCAAACACACAGCACTTCCAATTAGTTTTTCAGTCCTTCACTTTTGAATATGAATGGACAGAGAAGAATCACTAGATACTTGAGAAAAGCATCTAATATGAAATTCAAGGACTAAAACAAATGAGCAGAAAATGAAAACAATTCCAGGAGCAGAAAAAAGTCACAAAAATAAAAAGTAGTATTTATTGTAAAAGATGTGTGCATAAAAAATAAGAGAATAATAATTCAGTAAAAGGAAAAAATCTGGAAAAAAAGTGTGCAGAATTTAAAAATGTAATTGCAGATTTGTGAAAAAAATAATCAGAAGTGCCAGATCAATGTGGTCAAATCTCTCAGAATAAAAGATCAATAATAATGATGATAGCAATGCTAATTTAAAAATATAGTTAGTATGTTTTTTTTTTTTTTTTTTTTTGAGACGGAGTCTTGCTCTGTCGCCCAGGCTGGAGTGCAGTGGCCGGATCTCAGCTCACTGCAAGCTCCGCCTCCCGGGTTCCCGCCATTCTCCTGCCTCAGCCTCCCGAGTAGCTGGGACTACAGGCGCCTGCCACCTCGCCCGGCTTGTTTTTTGTAGTTTTAGTAGAGAGGGGGTTTCACTGTGTTCACCAGGAAGGTCTCGATCTCCTGACCTCGTGATCCGCCCGTCTCGGCCTCCCAAAGTGCTGGGATTACAGGCTTGAGCCACCGCGCCCGGCCTAGTTAGTATGTTTTAAAGTGCTTTCTGCCAGGCGCTATTCTAAGCACCCTTGAAAATTAACATATTTAATCCTCAAATCAATCCTAAGAATTAAGCACTACTACTAAACCCATTTTATATAGATGAAGACATTGAAACACAAAGGTTAATTAACTGGTCCAAGGTCGCAAAATAATTAAGTAGCAGACCCAGGACTTGGGTTTGGAAAGTCTTGCTCTGTAGCTCAGCCTCTTAACCACCATCCTATATGGCTTTCTAAAGACACAGAACATGGCTGAATGTGGTGGCTCACACCTGTAATCCCAGCACTTTGGGAGGCTAGGGCAGAAGGCTCACCTGAGGCCAGAAGTTTAAGACCAGCCTGGGCAAAATAGTGAGATCCTTCTCTACAAAAAAATAAAATAATTAACCAGGCATGGTGATGTGTGCCTGTAGTCCCAGCTACTTGAGAGGCAGAGTGGTAGCATTGCTTGAGGCCAGCGGGTGGAGGATGTAGTAAGCCATGATCACACCAGTGCATTCTAGCCTGCGTGACAGAGCGAGACCCTGTCTCAAAAAAAAAAAAAAAAAAAAAAAAAAAGACAGAACATGAGAGAAAAAAGAAAACATTTAGAGGACTAGTTTAGGAGGCTGACACCCTGAAATAGGGTATTTTAGATTTTAAAACCCTACTGGGTATATAATAAATTGCTTCTCCAGGTTGGGTGTGAATATGTCAGGAACATGAATGGCATCAAACTTTATAACAGCAACTCTGGACTGCTCTGAGACAAAGTTATTTCTAATCTAGAATTGTATATTCAGCAAAACTAATGTTAAATTTGAGAGTGGAATTAAGACATTATCAGACATGCAAAGATTAAAATACCTCTACCACCTCATTCCTCCCTTCTACCTCCATTCACTCTCAAGTTATTAGAGAATGTATAGCACCAAAACAAGGGATGAACTAATACATATAAACACCAGAGATCCAGGAAACAAGGCATCTTACACAGAAGCAAGGTCAAGGCAGTTGCTAGAATGATAAAGGAAAGTGCCAGAATAACAGCTGTGTAGACAACCTCGGAAGCAAGCTGTCCATTTGGAGTTGGAGTATGGAGGATTCCAAGGGTTTCATACTTACATACATTAAAGAGGAGTTTGAAAACTTTAGTGGAAAGTTTTGGGATGAATTCATAATTCATACAGATAAAAAATGAGGCAATTGTTACTTCTAGAAAAAACAACAGGTATATAACAAAGGAGAAATATAGACTGTCAAATATTGTAATATTTGACTGAATAAGAAATTGTCCTAATGTACACACTTAATACTGACTTAACTAGGGAAGAAGAATTAAATATACTGAAAGGGAAAATAAAGAAAGTGATAGACCAGCCTTGGCAACATGGTAAAACCTCATCTCTACAAAAAATATTAATACAAAAATTAACTAGGGGTGGTGGCGCTCAACTATAGTCGCAGCTACTTGGGAGGCTAAGGTGGGAAGATCTCTTGAGCCCTGGAGGCAGGGGCTGCAGTGAGCCAAGATTGTACCACTGCACTCCAGCCTGGGTGACAGAGTGAGATCCTGTCTCAAAAACAAACAAAAGAAAAAAGTGATATAGGGAAAGAGCAAGAGCAAGAGAGAGAACGAGAAAGAGCATGTGTGAGAGACAGTGAGAGAATGTGTGTGTGTATGGTATTATATGAGAGGTGAACCTTCGTATTTTGTGCAAGGATAGTAATAGACACAAAAATGGGAAGGAAAAGGCAGTACAGAAATAAGAAGTCAAATAAATGCCACAAGAATAAACTGATAGTGGTCTATGTATACCCCACCAACCCCAAACTTACTTTTATATTAATATTAAAAGGAACACCTACTACTAATATTAGATCCTTTAGAAAAAGACCTTTTATTTCACAGTATTGGGTAAGTTATCAAGTCTCAAAAAGTATACTAAATTTCTTCTAAGGAAAAGTGGTTTAAATATTTCTTTTTCCATGAAGTAGTGTATTTTTAAAACCATCAGACTGGAAGAACAATTGGTGTTTGGGGCAAAGAGAGTCCATTTGGGAATATCTGTATTTGATGATGAATATCCAACCCAAGAAACCTTCTCTGAAGCAGGAGTTGTAACACTACAGGAAAGAAATCACATAGAGAAAATAGCAACCTCTCCAGCCTGCTTACCTCCATCCATTAACTTTGATATTTCTCCTTTGCAAACTCAAGGGGCATATTGCATACACTATAAAATTCAACACCACAAAAAGCATATGACTTCTTATGTTACTAGCATTCTCAGCATTATTTCTAGAATGGGATTTTAGAAGTCTCAACTTTTCAAAACAGTCTATACAAAAAAATATCTCATTTGTCTTTCTCTTTTTTTAAAATTATACTTTAAGTTCTAGGGTACATGTGCACAACGTGCAGGTTTGTTACATATGCATACATGTGCCATGTTGGTGTGCTGCACCCATTAACTTGTCATTTACATTAGGTATATCTCCTAATGCTATCCCTACCCCCTACACCCGCCCCACAATAGGACCCAGTGTGTGATGTTCCCTTTCCTGTGTTGAAGTGATCTCATTGATCTCAACCTATGAGTGAGAACATGCGGTATTTGGTTTTCTGCTCTTGTGATAGTTTGCTGAGAATGATGGTTTCCAGCTGCATCCATGTCCCTACAAAGGACATGAACTCATCCTTTTTTATGGCTGCATAGTATTCCATGGTGTATATGTGCCACATTTTCTTTATCCAGTCTGTCATTGATGGACATTTGGGTTGATTCCAAGTCTTTGCTATTGTGAATAGTGCCGCAATAAACATACGTGTGCACGTGTCTTTCTAGCAGCATGATTTACAATCCTTTGGGTATATACCCAGTAATGGGATGGCAGAAGATAGAATATTGCTGAACATCGAGTGTTGCTGTCTGATTCTTGCTCTGAAAGCTTCATCTCAGGGGTGTACCCCGCCGTGTGAGGTGTGAGGTGTCGGTCTGCACCTAGTGGGGGATGTCTCCCAGTTAGGCTACTCAGGGGTCAGGGACCCACTTGAGCAGGCAGTCTGTCCGTTCTCAGATCTCAACCTCTGTGCTGGGAGATCCACTGCTCTCTTCAAAGCTATCAGACAGGCATTTACCTCTGCTGAGGTTTCTCCTGCTTTTTGTTTAGTTATGCCCTGTCCCCAGCGGAGGAGTCTACAGAGGCAGGCTGGCCTCCTTGAGCTGCGGTGGGCTCCACCCAATTCGAGCTTCCCGATGGCTTTGTTTACCCACTTAAGCCTTAGCAATGGTGGGCGCCCCTCCCCTAGCCTCGCTGCCGCCTTGCAGTTAGATCTCAGATTGCTGTACTAGCAATGAGGGAGGCTCCGTGGGCGTGGGACCCTCCGGGCCAGGTGTGGGATATAATCTCCTGCTGTGCCGTTTGCTAAGACCCTTGGTAAAGCGCAGTATTAGGGTGGGAGTTACCCGATTTTTCAAGTGTTGTGTGTCTCAGTTTCCCTTGGCTAGGAAAAGGGATTCCCCTCCCCCTTGCGCTTCCCAGGTGAGGCGATGCCTCTCTCTGCTTCAGCTCTCGCTGGTTGGGCTGCAGCAGCTGACCAGCACCAATTGTCCAGCACTCCCAGTGAGATGAACCCGGTACCTCAGTCGAAAATGCAGAAATCACCCGTCTTCTGTCTCACTCATGCTGGGAGCTGGAGGCTGGAGCTGTTCCTATTTGGCCATCTTGGGCGCGCACCCTCCTCATTTGTCTTTATTTAGATGAGCTCTCTTCAAATTTCAACTATTCCACTATGAGATCGTTAAGGGCAAGGGCTATGTCTTACTCTATCTTTTCATCCATAGCAACTGTTATATACTCAATGTTCGTGTCCTCCTCAGGTTGAAACACTGAACTCCTATCCCCTAATGAGATGGTATTTGGAGAAAGGGGTGTTTGAAAATAACTAAGTTTAAATGAGATAATAAAGGTAATTAATTACCTTGTAAGAAGAGACACCAGAAAGAGATCTTTATCTGTGTGAAAATAAGAGGTCATGTGAGCACACAGCGAGAAAGCAGCAGTCTACAAGCCAGGAAGAGAGCCCTCACCAGGAAATAACTTGGTTGGAACCTTGATCTTGGAATTCCTAGTCTCTAAAACTGTGAGACAGTAAATTTCTGTTGTTTAAACCACCTGGTTTATAGTATTTTGTTACAGCAGCCTCAGCTGACTAACACAGATTTTGATACCAAGGAATAAGGTGCTGCTGCAAGAAATACCTAAACACGTGGAAGTGTCTTTGAAATTGGGTAATGGGTAGAGAGCCAGAAGAGTTTTGAGGTATATGCTAAAGATATGGATGCATAATGGAGGTTGCCAGGGTCAAGTGGTGGTAGGGAGACAGACTGCGAGTAGGCACATTTCTCAGGGGATGGAAATGTTCTATGTTATGATTGTGGTGGTGGTTATAAAACTGTGAACATTTACCCAAACTCACTGAATTGTATATCAAATTGACAAAATTATATGTAAATTATACTTTGGAAAAATTCACAACAATCTTCCTTCCTTCCTCCTCTTTCCTCCTCCTCTCCTTTTTTTGAGCCAGAGTCTTGCTTGGTTGCCGAGGCTGGAGTACAATGGTGCAAACACAGCTCACTGCAGCCTTCTTGAACTCCTGGGCTCAAGGGATCCTCCTGCCTCAGGCTCCCGAGTAGCTAGGGCTACATGTGTGCACCACCATGCCCAGTTAACTGTTTTCTTATTTTTTTGTAGAGATGGTGTCTTGCTATGTTGCCCAGGCTGGTCTCTAACTCCTGGCCTCAAGTGATCCTCCTGCCTTGGCCTCCCAAAGTGCTGTGACTACAGGCATGAGTCATTGTGCATGGCCTACCATAAACCTTTTTTATATTAAGATACAATTTGGCAACATTAAAAGGGACTCCAATAAAAAGAGTGTAAAAATAAGAAACTGGTAACATCTTAATAGATAGATAATCTCTCTATAAACATATCCTCTCTCAAACAGAAAATGAAAACGAAATTAGAAATGTTGGGGAGAGAACAAGCAAAAGAAAATGAAAGACTAAACATAAAAACAATAAATAAATTAAAAATGTGACATGACAATGAGCAACAAAAGGAATAGAAGAAGTGAAATCCATTTTACTTTCCTCTTCTAGAGACTCTGTTTACTGGCATAGGCATTTTCTTTTCAAAGGGTCCAATTATATTTGATTCTGAAGTAAAAATATCTATATAATTAAAAATTTTAAATGCCAAGAGAGATGAAGAAGCTTCAGAAGAAAAGTTAGAAGTAAGGAGAGGTTAGTTCATGAGATTTCAGAAAAGAAGCCATCTCCATAAAAGTGCAAAGTGAAACAGCAAATCCTGATGTTGATACTGCAGCAAGTTATCCAGAAGATCTAGCGAAGTGATGAAGGTGGCTGCACTAAACAACAGATTTTCAATGTAGATGAAACAGCCTTCTACTGGAAGAAGACACTGTCTAGGACTTTCATGGCTAGAGAGAAGTCAATGCCTAACTCCAAATCTTCAAACGACAGGCTGACTCTCCTGTTAGGGGATAATGCAGTTAATGACTGTAAGTTGAAGCCAATACTCACTTATCATTCCAAAATCCTAGGGCCCTTAAAAATTATGCTAAATCTACTCTGCTTGTACTCTATAAACAGAACAACAAAGCCTGGATGATAGCATATCTGTATACAACATGGTTTTCCGAATATTTTAAGCCCACTATATGGAGACCTACTGCTCAGTGAAAAACAGTCCTTTCAAAATATTACTGCTTAGTGACAGTGCACCTAGTCACCCAAGACCTCTGATAAGGATGTACAAAGAGATAATGTTTTCATGCCTGCTAACACAACATCCATTCTGTAGCCCATGGATCAGGAGTAATTTCAATTTCCAAGTCCTATTATTTAAGAAAAACACATCTTAAGGCTATTGCTGCTATAGATAGTGATTCCTCTGATGGATATGGGCGAAGTAAATTGAAAACCTGGGAAGATTTACTATTCTAGCTGCCATAAGAATATTCATGATTCATGAGAGGAGGTCAAAATATCAATATTAACAGGAGTTTGGGAGAAGTTGATTCCAATCCTCATGGATGACTTTGAGGGGTTCAAGACTCTGGTGGAGGAAGTAACTGCAGATGTGATAGAAACAGCAAGAGAACTAGAAGTGGAGCCTGAAGATGTGACTAATTGCTGCCATCTCATGAGAAAACTTTAATTGATATGGAATTGCTTCTTCTGGACAAGCAAAATAAGTGGTTTTTTGAGATGAATTCTACTCCTGGTGAAGATGCTATGAACACTGTTGAAATAACAACAAAGGATTTAGAATATTCCACATACTTAATGGATAAAGCAACAGTAGGGTTTGAGGGGTTGATTCCCATTTTTTTTTTTCTTTTCAGTTTTTATTTTAGATTCCGAAGGTACACGTGCAGGTTTGTTAAAAAGGTATATTGTATGGGCCGGGTGTGGTGGCTTACACCTGTAATTCCAGCACTCTGGGAGGTTGAGGCAGGCAGATCACAAGGTCAGGAGTTCAAGACCAGCCTGGCCAATATGGTGAAACCCCAACTCTACTAAAAATACAAAAATTAGCTGGGCATGATGGCGTGCGCCTGTAGTCCCAGCTACCCAGGAGGCTGAGGCAGAAGAATCGCTTGAACCCAGGAGGCGGAGTTGCAGTGAGACGAGATTGTGCCACTGCACGCCAGCCTGGGCAATAGAGTGAGACTCCATCTCAAAAAAAAAAAGTTTACACTTTGGCTGGGCGCGGTGGCTCATGCCTGTAATCCCAGCACTTTGGGAGGCTGAGGCGGGTGGATCACTTGAGGTCAGGAGTTCAAGACCAGCCTGGCCAACATGGTGAAACCCCGTCTCTACTAAAAATACAAAAATTAGCTGGGCGTGGTGGTGGGTACCTGTAATCCCAGCTACTTGGTAGGCTGAGGCAGGAGAATTGCTTGAACCCAGCAAGTGGAGGTTGCAGTAAGCTCAGATTGCGCCACTGCACTCAAGCCTGGGCGATGGAGTGAGACTCTGTCTTTAAAAAAAAAAAAAAAAAAAAAAAAAAAAAAAAAAAAAAAAAAAAGGGTATACTTCATGATGCTGGAGTCTGAAGTACAATTGAAACTGTCACCCTGGAAGTGAACATAATGCCCAATAGGAAATTTTCAGCCCTTCCCTCCCTCCTTCCCTCTCCTGCCTTGTATTCCACAGTGTTTACTGTTTCCATCTTTATGTCTATGTGTACCTGATGTTTTGCTCCTACTTATAAATGAGAACATATGGTATTTGCTTTTGGTTCGACATAGTTTGCTTAGGATAATGGCTTCCAGCTGCATCCATGTTGCTGCAAAGGGCACGATTTCTTTTTTCTTTTTTTTTTGGAGACAGAGTCTCACTCTGTTGCCCAGTGGCATGATCTCGGCTCACTGCAAGCTCTGCCTTCCGGGTTCATGCCATTCTCCTGCCTCAGCCTCTCGAGTAGCTGGGACCACAGGTGCCTGCCACCATGCCCAACTAATTTTTTTCTATTTTTCAGTGGAGACGGGGTTTCACCATGTTAGCCAGGATGGTGAGCCAGGATGGTCTCCATCACCTGACCTCATGATCCGCCCGCCTCAGCCTCCCAAAGTGCTGGCATTACAGGCATGAGCCACCGCGTCTGGCCAGGACATGATTTCTTTATAGCTGCCTAGTATTCCGTGGTATATATGTATTACATTTTCTTTATCCAGTCCACTGTTGAAGGGCACCTGGGTTGGTTCCATGTCTTTGCTATTGAGAATAGTGCTACAGTGTATATAAATATGGATGTGTCTTTTTGGTAGAATGATTTATTTTCCTCTGGGTATGTACCTCGTAATGGAATTGCTGGGTTGGATGTTAGTTCAACTCTTAGTTCTTTGAAAACTTCCAAACTGTTCTCTACAGTGGCTGAATGGATTTACATTCCCACCAACAGTGTATAAGCATTCCCTTTTCTTCACAGCCCCACCAACAACTATTATTTTTTGACTTTTTAACAAAAGCCATTCTGCCTGGTGTGAGATGATATCTCACTGTGATTCCGATTTGTATTTCTCTGATGATTCATGATGATGAACATTTTTTCATGTTTGTTGGCCACTTGTATGTCTTCCCTTTTTTGAGACAGAGTCTCACTCTGTCACCCAGGCTGGAGTACAGTGGTGCGATCTTAGCTCACTGCAACCTTTGCCTCCCAGGTTCAAGTGATTCTCCTGCCTCAGCCTCCTGGGTAGCTGTGATTACAGGGTGCACCACAATGCCCAGCTAATTTCCCACCATTTTGGCCAGGCTGGTCTAGAACTCCTGACCTCAGGTAATCTGCCCACCTTGGCCTCCCAAAGTGCTGGGAATACAGGTGTCAGCCACCGTGCTGGCCTACCTGTTATGTCTTCTTTTGAGAAGTGTCTGTTCATGTCCTTTGCTCTCTTTTTAGTGGGGTTGTTTTCTACTCGTTGATTTAAGTTTCTTATAGGATCTGGATATTAGGCCTGTGTCAGATGCATAATTTGTGAATATTTTCTTCCATTTTGTAGATTGTTAGTTTCCTGCATTGATACTTTCTCTTGCTGTACAGAAGCTCTTTAATTAGGTCTCACTTGTCAATTTTTCTTTTTGTTGCAAATGCTTTTGAGTCCTTAGTCATAAATCCTTGGCCAAGGCTGATGTCCAGAAGCGTATTTCCTAGGATTTCTTTTGGGATTGTTATAGTTTGAGGTTTTAGATTTAGGGTTTTTTTTTTTGTTTTTGAGATGGGGTCTCACTCTGTTGCCCAGGCTGGAGTGCAGTGGTACAATCTCGGCTCACTGCAAACTCTGCCTCCCAGGTTCACGCAATTCTCCCACCTCAGCTTCCAAGGTAGCTGGAATTACAGGCACGCACCACCACACCTGGCTAATTTTTGTATTTTCAGTAGAGACGGGGTTTCACCATGTTGGTCAGGCTGGTCTTGAACTCCCGACTTCAGGTGATCTGCCTGCCTCAGCCTCCCAAAGTGTTGGGATTACAGGTGTGAGTCGCTGAGCCCAACTTAGATTTAGGTTTTTAATCCATCATGAGTTAATTTTGTATATGGTGATAGGCAGGTGCCCAGTTTCATTCCTCTCCATGTGGATAGCCAGTTTTCCCAGCACTATTTATTAAAAAGGGAGTCCTTTCCCCATTGCTTATTTTAGTCTACTTTGTCAAAGATCAGATGATTGTCAGTGTACGGCTTTATTTCTGGGCTTTCTTTTCTGTTCCATTGGTCTTTATATCTGTACACCAGTACCATGCTGTTTGGGTTACTGTAGCCTTGTAGTATAGTTTGAAGTCAGGTAATGTGATGCCTTTTGCTTTGCTCTTTTTGCTTAGGATTGCTTTGGACTCTTTGTAGTTCCATATAAATTTTATAATAATTTTTTCTAATTCTGTGAAAACTGACATTAGTAGTAGCTTGATAGAAATAGTCTTGAATCCTTAAATTGCTATGAGCAGTATGGCCATTTTAATGATATTGATTCTTCCAATTCATGAGCAAAGAACACTTTTTCATTTGTTTGTATCATCTCTGATTTCTTTCAGCAGTGTTTTGTAGTTCACTTTGCAGAAATCTTTCACCTCCTTGGTTAGCTGTATTCCTAAGTATTTTATTCTTTTTTTGGCTATTGTGAATGAGACTGCATTCTTGATTTGGCTGTCAGCTTGATTATTGGTGTACAGAAATGCTACTGATTTTTATACATTGATTTTGTATCCTGAAACTTTACTGAAGTCCTTTATCAGTTTAAGGAGCTTTTTGGCAGTTGACTTCCATTTTGGAAAAAAGCTCTACTGTGGGTAAAATGCTGCCAAACAGCATCACTTGTACAGATAAATCTTTCATAAAAAGAAGAGTCAATTGATGTGGCAATCTTCATTGTTGCCTTCTTCTCAGAAATTACCACAGTCACCTCAACCTACAAGTCAGCAGCTATCGATATCAAGGCAAGACCTATACCAGCAACAAGATTTCAACTTGCTTAAGGCTCATATAATTGTTACCATTTTTTAGCAATAAGATCTTTTTAAATTATTTATTTTTTAGTCATAATGCTATATTGCACACTTAGTAGACCAAGGTATAGTATCAACATAGCTTTATATACACAGGGAAATAAAAAAAATGTGACTCACTTTATTGTGGTGGTGTGGAACCAAACCTGCATTATCTCCAAGGTATGCCTTTACATCAAAACCAAGGTTGAAAAATGAGGCATATATTTACTTTATTTCATTGATTCTAAGATTCATGTTTTTGTTCACATTACCATCTCTAAAATCAGGAAGCATTTTACAACTGGGAGAATATCATAATTGTCAGCCTGGAAGCAGATACAAAGTTATCACGGTCTGCATACGTAAAAACTTGCTTGTTTTTATTTTTGGTGTGCAAATGGGCAAATGTAATTCTTCAATGTTTCACCCAAAAATCCATATATGGATCAAGTAAAGAAGAATAAAAATCCTGGCTTTTTAGAATACTACTATTGATCCTTTCTGAGAAAATCAGGACAGTGCTTGCACTAATACTTGCAGGATGGATGCTAATGTTTTAGAATAAAATCTGGGTGCAATATTGCATCACCTTTAAGAAATACTACAGGCCGGGTGCAGTGGCTCACGCCTGTAATCCCAGCACTTTGGGAGGCCGAGACAGGTGGATCACCTGAGGTTAGGAGTCTGAGAACAGCCTCACCAACAAGGAGACACCCTGTCTCTACTAAAAATACAAAGTTAGCCAGGTGTGGTGGTGCATGCCTGTAATCCCAGCTACTTGGGAGGCTGCAAAAGAAAAAAAAACAACAGAAGTACTACATTGCCTGTGCTCTTAATGACAGACAGAACAGTATCTAGTGAAAAATGTAAATTGTGAAACACATGGATATCAATGACTATGAGCCAGAAAGTGATTTAGAACAGTAGTAATCTGAATGTGATGTTTTATGAGTACCTTACATGTTGTGCTTCTTTTTTTATGGACAGGTGTGAAATGACTTAAAAAATAAGTAAGTCTAAGAAACCTCTTCCAATAAGAATTAAATAAAAATTTTAAGTGAATAGAAACATTCTTAGTTCATATTTTTTTCTCTTAGTAGTATATTTAATAATGATGCATCTTACAATCAATGGCTTCTCAGATTCTGATAAAAATGGAATGCCTTTTGTAAGCAGACGCAAATGCCCTTAGCATCTTTGTTTCTAAGTGTTGCACCAATATAAATCAATATTTTACCCGATTATGGTGTGGATAAATGTTATCATGCTAGTAAGTTAACCAGCGAAGACCTATGTGACTACCTGGTAACTCTTCAGTTTTTTTTTTTTTTTTTTTTTTTACCATTCTTTTAGCCAAAAATCTGAACAAAAATAACAGAAAATAAAAATGTGGTCCATACAAATTAACAATAATCAGTAGTGTGATTTTTAAGTCTTGTGAAATACAGAATTAACCCATGCTAGAAAATGAATCTTTTTTTTGTTTTTTTTTGGAGATGGAGTCTTGTTCTGACGCCCAGGCTAGAGTGCAGTGGCATGATCTCGGCTCACTGCAACCTCTGTCTCCTGGATTCAAGCAATTCTCCTGCCTCAGCCTCCCAAGTAGCTGGGACTACAGGTGCACACTGCCAGGCCCAGCTAAATTTTTGTATTTTAGTAGAGACAGGGTTTCACCGTGTTGCCCAGGCTGGTCTCGAACTCCTGAGCTCAAGCAATCTACCCGTCTTGGCCATCCAGAATGCTAGGATTACACTTATAAGAGCCTTAAGCAAGTTGTAAGCGTGAGCCAATGTGCCTGGCCTAGAAAATGAATCTTAAATCAACAGTGTCATCCTGTATCTCTGAAAAAAAAATTCATTCTATAAAAATTCTGTTTCAGTGGTTACAGTATTACTATTCATAATTCAAGTAAAAATGACTTAATGAAAATGATATGTTGGGGAACAAAGAAGGCACATTCTGATACTTTTGTTATCTAATACCCAGAAATTTATAATGTAAGTTTACATTCACTACATTATCATATTTGGAAGTCCTAAAATTTGTAGGTATGCCAACATTAACTACGCTACTTACTGGGAGTCATTGACCCTCCAGAGGTGATCACTACTATAATCTATACCATTTGTTATAATGACTGTTTCTAATGAAACAAAATTTAATTAATGTTTTGATAAAAGCTCTATTTCAAGAGAATGTTAGGCATAAAACTCTTTAATATTCAACTATTACAGCTGTCAATCACAGATCAGGGTCCTCCCTTACATTCTAAAAAATCCCTAGACTTTGATTTCTAACCCAGAGCACAAACAGAACACAATATATTGCTGTTATATCTTTCTTTCCTAACAGAGGGATTATCAGAGTTTTGTTTCTTTTCTGTAATTTGGTGCTTATGGTTCTCAAGAATATGGTATCAAGGGTCAGGAATAAATAAAAACAAAAAGCAGACTTCATAAGTTCTATAAAGATGACAGGATGGGAGAATGAAATTTCTCTTTTAGCCAAATGAAACAGATTAGAAAATTAATATGAATAAAGAAAATAGGACTACCTTTCAACAAAAACAACAGTTTTTCTCCTTTAAAGATCCTATCTGAAATAAAATTATAAACTTCCCATACAAAAATATTATTCCACTATTTAGGTATATTTATTTCCTCACTAGAAACGTTAATCCTTATCCATAAGATGGCAGTAAATATATTTCTGCCCATTTCATTCCATGCCCTTTCTGTTCTCCTCTATATTATTTTGTGGTCTTTGTTTTGGCAGATGCACAAGCAAAATCTGATTCTAACAGTTTGACCCTTCTCACTTTTTATGTTCTCTAGGGCATAATAAAACCCAAGATACAATCCCTCAGCAGTTAATGAAGCTTAACCTCACACCCTCTTAATTACCAATGCATTACACCAACTATGGGCATCATACTCCTCTCTAAGCTATTTTACAATTCAGCAGAAGTACTACTGAGCTATTATGTACCAACATAATCCATGCAGCATGAGAAATCCTTCTTAAAAATAAAATCTTTTGATCCTTGCAGGTTTTGGTAACTGTATAATTAGTACTACTTAAGCATTATCCATGTATCAGTAAGTATGTTACTTTGTTGATTTTTTGTGTTTATTTTGGCAACTTTCATTTTCCGAAACTTGGAAAACAGAAAAAAATCAAAGATATTACTGATTCATTGCCATAATTTTAATATAAAAGTACTACAAATATCTAACCTGAGTATCCATACATTAACAGGATTTTCCCTGCATTATCTTCATTTAAAATATTTATAAATATGGGGGAGGGGTGACTTTAACTGTTTCAAGCATTAAAAAAAGTCATAGAATTGCATAAAGTCAGGTTAAGAGGTATAGCTGATATTGCATAAAAAATTTTTAAAACTCAGATTTTAAAATTAGTAATAGTGAATTAACTTATTTCCATGAATACTTCAAGCTAAATTCTGTACAGATCAGATAATATCTTAGTGCAATTTAAGATATTTTTCTTGAATATAAAAGTTGCAATATCACTGCTATTACAAAAAGAAAGGGTGAAAAACACTTTCACATTGGTATATAAACATTGTTTTAATATACTTGTAAGTTAAGCTACTGACAATAACGATGCTTGTTATTTGGCAATTACATCAATTACATGAATCTGAAAATAGAAAGGAAACCAGTGGGATAAGAACAGTGTTCTCAATACTTTTCCATGGATCCCTATCACATTTCTCTTTAACATGTAAACCAGGAATGTATTGAGAAGACTAGATAATATTTCTTTCATTTTTCTTTATTAAGATAGAGCGAAGGAGGAGGATAACATGAAAAAGAGGAAATAGAAATTTGTATTATGTATTCAAAAAGAAAGGATTACACTAAGAAATAAAAATAGGATACCATCTTCATTTAAACACAAATCACAACCTAATTATTTTAAAATATTGTATTAGGAACCATCACATTTTGAAAAGTACCAATCATGAAAGATCTCAAAACAATTTCCATATGTAATTAATCCCTGGGTTCTATCCCAATCTAGTAGTGAGGTTGGCAAAATAAGGTATAGGCACATTTAAATTCCTTATCAAGGTCCCAGCAATATGTCTGCTCATTACATAAATAGCTTCCAAGTCTTGACCAAGGTAGCCACATGCTGTCAACACTGCCTATGGATGGTACCGACTTAAAAGGAGTTTAAAGGGAAATGTGCTGACTTTCAAGGCATTCTAATATTAGACTCCATAATTATTTTCTCACGTATGTCAAAATCAAAGGCATCAAACTGTTAGCAACAATCCTGCATGTAATCCGTATTAATTTTATCAATTTTCTTATATATATATTGAACTAAGATACACATTTTATTAAGTTTATATATCATAATGTAAAGACTGTATTATACTTTATTTTAAAATGTGCTCTTCAGGCCAGGCATGGTGGCTCAAACCAGTAATCCTTGCAATTTGGGAGGCTGAGGTGGGAGGATCACTTGAGGTCAGGAGTTCAAGGCCAGCCTGGCCAAAATGGTGAAACTCCGTCTCTATTAAAAATATAGAAATTAGCCAGGCATGGTGGCAGGCACCTGTAATCCCAGCTACTTGGAGGAGGCTGAGGCAGGAGAATCGCTTGAACCCGGGAGGCGGAGGGTACAGTGAGCCGAGATTGCACCACTGCACTTCAGCCTGGGCAACAGTGAGACTCCGTCTCAAAAAAATAAAAAACAAAAGACAATGTGCTCTTCAAACAAATTTATTATGAAGACAGCTTAAAATGAGAAATTCCATGCTTAAAGAGAGACAAGAATGAACTCTGGCATCTATTAATATTTCTAACCATAAAAATTTGAATGTTCCTTTGGCAGGTTCTTTTATGATGTAACATTCATATATTAAATGCTGTCAATGTTTAATCTGGCTCTGGGTATACTGTATATTCAGTACAACTATAGAGGGTTCATACAAGACAATAACCTGCAAATAATTCTATAGTTAAGGTGAAGACAGCTACTAATTAGGTGACTACCACTGATAAAAGCATGCAAACTTCAGTGTGTGTGTATTACGTATACATGTGTACACATGCATGAGTATGTGTGGGTGTTATAAACAGTCATGCATTGTTTAAGGAGAAATGAGATTCCGTCATTGTGCAAACACCACAGAGTGTACTTACAAAAATGTAGATGGTACAGCCTACTACACACCTAGGCTATATGGTATACCTTACTGCTGTTAGGCTACCAACCTGTACAGCATATTAAGTAGAAGATTGTGGGCAAATATAACACAAGGGTAAGTATTTGGGTACCTAAATACAGCAAAGGTACCATAAAACTACAGTATTAGAATCTTATGAGACCACTGTTGTGTATGTGGTTCCTTGTTGACTGAAACATTAAGTGGTACATGACTATACGTATATATCTATAAAACAATGTGGTCCTTATAATAGAAAATATTTTAATTAAAATATGTTTTAGAAAATATTTTTAAAAGTGTACTTTTCCACTTAATCACTGGAAATTTGCAGGTTTAGTTAGTGAGACCATGTGTAGTAATGCCCTTCAGTAAATGTTTACTGCATAGCGGTGTATATTAACCTGTGTTTAAGCAAATGTGACAGATGATAATTCATATTAAGCAAACAAATTATACAATAATTATTTGAGTTACAGAAAGATTCTATGTCTGCAAAATTCTTCTAAGTATTAAAAGTGTCCCTATTGAATATGAACAAAAATAATTCCTAAAAACCTGATATAACTGAAATGTTTCTAAATATAAGTACATTATCATTTAAGAAATTAAGATAGTAACAAAGATCTTTACTATCATTATTATTTCTTAAACAGAGGTCATAGAACTTTTAAGTTTTTGGAAAAGAAGTAGTCTAAAGCTTCAAAAATATCTACTGTGAACACCTAAATTAGGAATGAAGTGAGATATTATCTTCATTTAAGAGGTCCACATCAGTTAAATTCCTAGCACAGCAACATACAATATTTGAATAATTTCATTTGTTTGAAGTCATTTTGTTTTATATTTCCAGAATAAACCCAGCTTATGAAAAAGGACACAAGCAAAAATGCTTAGGGTATTGTGGGACACTACATAAGATTGGGTATCATTTTATTTTTATTAAATTTAAAAATTATTTACTGTGGTACATTTAGAATTATAGAACAAAACTGATTTGCTTTTTTTTTTTTTTTTTTTTCAGATGGAGTTTTGCTCTTGTTGCCCAGACTGGAGTGCAATGACGGGAGCTCACCGCAACCTCTGCCTCTTGGATTCAGACGATTCTCCTACCTCAGCCACCCAAGTAGCTGGGATTACAGGGATGTGCCACCGCGCCCGGCTAATTTTACATTTTTAATAGAGACGAGGTTTCTCCATGTCGGTCATGCTGGTCGTCGGTCATGCTGGTCTCGAACGACTGACCTCAGGTGATCTGCCCACCTCATCCTTCCAAAGTGCTAGGATTACAGGTGTGAGCCACTGTGCCTGGCCCAAAACTGATTTTCTTTATACTCTTTGATTACTGAGAAGTTGAGGCAACTGGGTGAAGACATAAAACCGGATGTCTTTAATTCTATAGCAGCCTGTATGTTATAATTTGTTTTAAAAAGAATAAAGGTAAGAAGCTTCACCTCATGGTCTCAAATCTATTCTTAGTTTAATACCATCTACCCGGTTTTTGAAATCGAATAGACTTTTAGACATGCAGCCAAACTGCAAGATGAATATTATGTAAACAGCAAACACATTTCAAAGGCCTCTGATTTCATTAACAAATCATAATTTGAAAAGACAGATGTGGTGAACTAAGGCCACTGCTGCAGGTGTCAGTTTCTGATTAGCAAAACTTAAAATTTTAGGAAAGAAACACTAGCCACCGAAGGAATCACCCCAACACTAGCTGGAGAGAGAGCTCTATCTTCTTTGGGGTTTCCACAGTAAAGTTATCCTTTTGTACGAAATAAATATTTACAGCCCGTCTATTTAATCTGATCCTTGACAGTGTGCTGTCTTTCTCCTTTCACGGCATCCTTTAATGTTGCATTTAGTGGGATAATATGTTAATTTGGGGAGCTGACAAAAATGTATTTTCTTTTCGTTTTAATGGCTCTGGTTTTCAGAATTTGAAGTCATTTATCCCTCTCAAAAGGACTGAATATCTTTTCTTCTGAAAAAATAAGTATTCAGGAGAAAAATGAACTTTGTTTTTAATATTCCTAATTCTGACTTTGGTGACTTCTTTTTCAATAATGATAAAGTGCTATAGTATATTATTCCTTTTGAATATAACAATAACCATCTAAGAATGGGTTATTCATTTTTATGGGTTAAAAATAAAATTTCTTAAATTAAATTTGAGGCCTAAAATAGATGCTTTATGATTTAGAATGGAAAACCTGATATTTCATTTTTAATTTGGAATTCTGGAATAAGGTAGCCAGGGTAAGTATTACTCCTCTCTTAATATAAAAGGCTAAGTGACTTAGGTAGGGTCTTACAGCTAGTTAAGTGGTAACATAGAAATTAAAATCTAAGCTTGGATTCCAAATAAATTTTACTTTCTTGAGAAAAAACGTCCTATCACAGGGCATAGCATTTCTGTTGTATGACTTAGATGACTTTTCTGCATGCGAAATTCCTTTTGTTGATTGATGTATAAACAGCATTGCTAAACGTGTTTATATGAATATCATAGCAGCAATGCTTCTCACTAGCTAGTCATAGAGAGGTGGAGAGTCGGTTTATTCTCCTGTACATTTGATTTTTATCTTATCCTTCATTTCCTTACTAGAGAATCAGGCACATGCCATCTTTAAAAGCTGGCTAGAAATGTAGGTCACTGGAAGCAGTACTGAGCCTTTGCATTTTTTTTTTTTTTTTGTCTTTTTACTTTGCCAAAGAAGCTCTAACTGTGGCTGCCAAGGGAGAACTTAGAATTTTAAATAAGCTCTCACAGTAGCCAGGAAGAAGAAGAAGAAGAAAAAAGAGTGAAACCCTAGGGTCAAACAGCAAATTTCCGGCTCAACTAACACTTCAGAGTAGTAAGCACTGAAAAGTATACAGATAGCCTGATAACTTTCTGCACAAATAAAACACTGACAAAAAAGGGGAAAATATTCTGATTATAGCTCTGCCTTCAAAGGACTCTTCTAATAGTTGTATTTATACGACAAACAAAAGATATAGAGTGCTAAAACAGTTTTAAGGAAATATAATAAGTATCATTATATAGTCTACGTAAAGTAAAAATGTGTGGAAAAATATTACTTATAAGGTATTAAGTATACTAAATCTTGCAAAGTAGACTGACACCAAGGGTCAGAAAGTAATTTTTAATTGTTTATAACATGATATACTGTACTGCTTTTGTTCTGAATCTGTATATGATTACAACTTTGGAGATTAACAAAGTAAAAATGTTCAATGGTATATTTGGTCAATTAAGGGTTATTACTTTAACTTCATTCTTATAACTGTCCCATTTTTTGGCAGAACTAGGAAAACAATAGTTGCATCTGAGATATGTTTGGATTCTACAGACTCAGAAAGACCAGACTATACTACAATGCAGTAAAAGCAAACAATTGATTTTTTACTGAATTCAGACTTCTAATTTTTGTTCTGTTTCATGAATAACAGATAGATGCCAAAAACAAACTTTTAAATCTTCATACCAAAATGAGAGAAGGAAAATAAAACTTTTAAGAGTAATTCAAACTTTACATCATTTAGCAAATAATACTGCTTCACCTAATTCTACATCAACTAATATCTTTGATATTGGTTAAAACTAAAGAATCAAATAAAGCAAAAGACATAAGGTACAATGAATCCAATCCTAACAAATGAGTTCAATATTTGGGTAAAAGTCTGGTATTCTGTGGTATAATATAAACCCTTCAAATTATTAAGACATTACTTTAACTTTTACTTATGGACTTTAAAGTCCATAAAAAAGAATTTAAAAGATGTTAGTCTAAATTTTAACATTTTATACGTATTGCTTTATTACCAAATGTTCTGTTGCTGTTAATCCATAAAATACGATATGGTTTACTTTTAATGAAATCTTTATTCTCTGACTTACGGTTTATTACAAAGTGAGAATTTATTTTAAATTATGAAAGATTTTCTAGATATTATATGTGGGAAGTTTCAGCTTAATTGATTAAATTTGAATTATTCATTTGCTGTTATATTTGACGTTAAAATATTATATACTGAAAGCTTTTAGTAAACATCAAAGGAGTTCTAATATGCTGATAATCATGTACCTATCCTGAGTAAAATTTTAAAAACACAACTTTTAAAGCACCCTAGCTTCCTACTTTCTTTTAATTGTGGCTGATGCTGGACAGTGCATACTCAATAACAGATAACTCAAAAGTTAATGCAACAATTTATATTTTGCTCTCGATCTTAGATACTTCTTCCTGCAGGAATACTACCTATCTGAAATGTCATCACTAGCCAATATTCAAACTGAGTTTTAAAACTGACTTTGGTATATTACGAAACAGCATTTAAATTTACTTCTGAAAATTCTTTTATTTTCTCCAGTTCTAAAAACACTAACACATGACTTATTAAAAATTATGAAAAGGATATAAAAATCTTAAAGTCTTCAAGCTCTATAAAAATTTTGTGTGTGCATGTGTATACAATTTATTTCATAAAAAATCAGGCTACTAAAAAATGTTTAAATCTTTTAACAGAAAAATGTAATTTTTACTATTTTATAAAACATTCCTTAGAAAGTTTTCATGGAAAATACTTATTACATTGGAGATAATGAAGAAAATTCCTTTAGACAAAAAAGCTAACTGAAAAATACTTATAAGTGTTTTTTAAAAGCTTTAATAACATCACATATATCGTTCTATAGGATTTTCTAAGGGGTGTAATTTTTCAGCATTACATCTTAATGGTGACTTCCTGAAGGAGCTTTGACTACAATAGATATGAATATGTTTTCAAAGGATGATGGATAAATTGCTGGTTGGTTATATAATATACCTTAGGCAGCTGATGGGCTTTTTATCTTTTACTTGTCTTTTAGTTATACACAGCTTTAAGATAATTATGGTCTATAAGATTGTCTTTTCCCTATTCTTGTACAGAAATATTTGCCTTGGTTATAGGTTCTAGAAATTCCCAATCATATGTCATAAAATTAAAACTAAACAATTATAGCATTTTCCCCCTGCAATGTATCTCTTCAACACTGTTAACTCCTTGGTTTTCGTCATCCATTGTTGGACTATTTGAAGAAAACAAAGTTATAAGTGTAACTGTAATTGAGTTCTGCATACTGAAATCCTCTGTGAGTATTATGTAGAAAACTGTACTTATCAATAGTATTCAACACCATTTTTTACACTACAAAAATATTTTGTTTATTCTTCTCAGAGAGATGTTAGAAATCTCTTTGCACTTGTGTTATGAAGACTGTAATCAAATTTTCATAAGTCATACTTTTAAAATATAGTCTATTCTAAACATACACAAAAACGAACTGGACCACATTAGCATATATATTATGTTAAAAACAATACTTTTGTGCTTTTTCATAGTAAAGTGAGAATGGCATATTCTTCTTTTTTTTATTATTATACTTTAAGTTCTAGGGTACATGTGCACAACATGCAGGTTATATATGTATACATGTGCCATGTGGGTGTGCTGCACCCATTAACTCATCATTTACATTAGGTATATCTCCTAATGCTAACCCTCTCCCCTCCCCCCAACAGACCCCAGTGTGTGATGTTCCCCTTCCTGTGTCCAAGTGATCTCATTGTTCAATTCCCATCTATGAGTGAGAACATGCGGTGTTTGGTTTTCTGTTCTTGCAATAGTTTGCGGAGAATGATGGTTTCCAGCTACATCCATGTCCCTACAAAGGACATGAACTCATCCTTTTTTATGGCTGCATAGTATTCCATGGTGTATATGTGCTACATTTTCTTAATCCAGTCTGTCAGTGATGGACAGTTGGGTTGGTTCCAAGTCTTTGCTATTGTGAATAGTGCCACAATAAACATACATGTACATGTGTCTTTATAGCAGCATGATTTATAATCCTTTGGGAATATACCCAGTAGTGGGATGGCTGGGTGAAATGGTATTTCTAGTTCTAGATCCTTGAGGAATCGCCACACTGTCTTCCACAATGGTTGAACTAGTTTACAGTACCACCAACAGTGTAAAAGTGTTTCCTATTTCTCCACATCCTCTCCAGCACCTGTTGTTTCCTGATTTTTTAATGATTGCCATTCTAACTGGTGTGAGATGGTATCTCATTGTGGTTTTGATTTGCATTTCTCTGATGGCGAGTGATAATGAGCATTTTTTCATGTGTCTGTTGGCTGTATGAATGTCTTCTTTTGAGAAGTATCTGTTCATATCCTTCGCCCACTTTTTGATGTGGTTGTTTTTTCTTATAAATGTGGTCGAGTTCTCTGTAAGTTCTGGATATTAGCCCTTTGTCAGATGAGTAGATTGCAAATATTTTCTCCCATTCTGTAGGCTGCCTGTTCACTTGGATGGTAGTTTCTTTTGCTGTGCAGAAGCTCCTTAGTTTAATTAGATCCCATTTGTCAATTTTGGCTTTTGTTGCCATTGCTTTTGGTGTTTTAGACATGAAGTAATTACCCATGCCCATGCCTATGTCCTGAATGGTATTACCTAGGTTTTCTTCTAGGGTTTTTATGGTTTTAGGTCTAACATTTACGTCTCTAATCCATCTTGAGTTAATTTTCATATAAGGAATAAGGAAAGGATCCAGTTTCACCTTTCTACTTATGGCTAGCCAGTTTTCCCAGCACCATTTATTAAATAGGGAATCCTTTCCCCATTTCTTGTTTTTCTCAGGTTTGTCAAAGATCAGATGGCTGTAGATGTGTGGTATTATTTCTGAGGACTCTGTTCTGTTCCATTGGTCTATATCTCTGTTTTGGTACCAGTACCATGCTGTTTTGGTTACTGTAGCCGTGTAGTATAGTTTGAAGTCAGGTAGCGTGATGCCTCCAGCTTTGTTCTTTTGGCTTAGGATTGTCTTGGCAATGCAGGGTCTTTTTTGGTTCCGTATGAACTTCAAAGCAGTTTTTTCCAATTCTGTGAAGAAAGTCATTGGTAGCTTAATGGGGATAACATTGAATCTATAAATTACCTTGGGCAGTATGGCCATTTTCACAATATTGATTCTTCCTATCCATGAGCATGGTATGTTCTTCTATTTGTTTGTGTCCTCTTTTATTTCACTGGGCAGTGGTTTGTAGTTCTCCTTGAAGAGGTCCTTTACATCCCTTGTAAGTTGGATTCCTAGGTATTTTATTTTCTTTGAAGCTATTGTGAATGGGAGTTCATTCATGATTTGGCTCTCTGTTTGTCTGTTACTGGTGTATAAGAATGTTTGTGATTTTTGCACATTGACTTTGTATCCTGAGACTTTGCTGAAGTTGCTTATCAGCTTAAGGAGATTTTGGGCTGAGACGATGGGGTTTTCTAAATATACAATCACATTACCTGCAAACAGGGACAATTTGACTTCTTCTTTTCCTAACTGAATAGCCTTGATTTCTTTTTCTTGCCTGACTGCCCTAGCCAGAACTTCCAACACTATGTTGAACAGGAGTGGTGAGAGAAGGCATCCCTGTCTTGTGCCAGTTTTAAAAAGGAATGCTTCCAGTTTTTGCCTATTCACTATGATATTGGCTGTGGGTTTGTCATAAATAGCTCTTATTATTTTGAGATATGTTCCATCAATACCGAATTTATTGTGAGTTTTTAGCATGAAGGGCTGTTGAATTTTGTCAAAGGCCTTTTCTGCATCTATTGAGATAATCATGTGGTTTTTGTCTTTGGTTTTGTTTATATGCTGGGTTACGTTTATTGATTTGTATATGTTGAACCAGCCTTGCATCCCAAGGATGAAGCCACTTGATCATGGTGGATAAGCTTTTTGATGTGCTGCTGGATCCGGTTTGCCAGTATTTTACTGAGGATTTTTACATCGATGTTCATCACGGATATTGGTCTAAAATTCTCTTTTTTTGTTGTGTCTCTGCCAGGCTTTGGTATCAGGATGATATTGGCCTCGTAAAATGAGTTAGGGAGGATTCCCTCTTTTTCTGTTGATTGGAATACTTTCAGAAGGAATGGTACCAGCTCCTCCTTGTACCTCGGGTAGAATTTGGCTGTGAATCTGTCTGGTCCTGGACGTTTTTTGGTTGGTAGGCTATTAATTATTGCCTCAATTTCAGAGCCTGTTATTGGTCTATTCAGGGATTCAGCTTCTTCCTGGTTTAGTCTTGGAAGAGTGTAAGTGTCCAGGAAATTATCCATTTCTTCTAGATTTTCTAGTTTATTTGCGTAGAGGTGTTCATAGTATTCTCTGATGGTAGTTTGTATTTCTGTGGGGTCGGTGGTGATATCCCCTTTATCATTTTTTATTGCGTCTATTTGATTCTTCTCTCTTTTCTTCTTTATTAGTCTTGCTAGTGGTCTATCAATTTTGTTGATCTTTTCAAAAATCAACTCCTGGATTCACTGATTTTTTTGGAGGTTTTTTGTGTCTCTATCTCCTTCAGTTCTGCTGTGATCTTAGTTATTTCTTGCCTTCTGCTAAGTTTTGAATGTGTTTGCTCTTGCTTCTCTAGTTCTTTTAATTGTGATGTTAGAGTGTCAATTTTAGATCTTTCCAGCTTTCTCTTGTGGGTCTCTTCCTTCAGGGTCTCTTGTAAGGCAGACCTGGTGGTGACAAAATCCCTAAGCATTTGCTTGCCTGTAAAGGATTTTATTTCTCCTTCAATTATGAAACTCAGTTTGGCTGGATATGAAATTCTGGGTTGAAAATTCTTTTCTTTAATAATGTTGAATATTGGCCCCCACTCTCTTCTGGCTTGGTAGAGTTTCTGCCGAGAGATCTGCTGTTAGTCTGATGGGCTTCCCTTTGTGGGTAACCCGACGTTTCTCTCTGGCTGCCCTTAACATTTTTTTCGTCATTTCAACTTTGGTGACTCTGACAATTACATGTCTCGGAGTTGCTCTTCTCGAGGATTATCTTTGTGGCGTTCTCTGTATTTCCTGAATTTGGATGTTGGCCTTACTAGGTTGGGGAAGTTCTCCTGGATGATATCCTGCAGAGTGTTTTCCAACTTGGTTCCATTTTCCCCGTCACTTTCAGGCACACCAATCAGACGTAGATTTGGTCTTCTCACATAATCCCATATTTCTTGGAGGCTTTCTTCATTTCTTTTTACTCTTTTTTCTCTGCACTTCTCTTGTCACTTCATTTCATTCATTTGATCTTCAATCACAGATACTCTTTCTTCCAGTTGATGGAGTCGGTTACTGAAGCTTGTGCATTTGTCACATAGTTCTCATGTCATGGTTTTCATCTCTGTCAGTTCTTTTAAGGTCTTCTCTGCATTGATTATTCTAGTTATCTATCCATTCTTTTTTCAAGGTTTTTAGTTTCTTTGCACTGGTTACATAGTTCCTCCTTTAGCTCTGAGAAGTTTGATTGACTGAAGCCTTCTTCTCTCAACTCGTCGAAGTCATTCTCCATCCAGCTTTGTTCTGTTGCTGGTGATGAGCTGTGTTCCTCTGGAGGGGGAGATGCACTCTGATTTTTTGAATTTCCAGCTTTTCTGCCCTGCTTTTTCCCCATCTTTGTGGTTTTATCTGCCTTTGGTCTTTGATGATGGTGATGTACTGATGGGGTTTTGGTGTGGGTGTCCTTTCTGTTTGTTAGTTTTCGTTCTAACAGTCAGGACCCTCAGCTGTAGGTCTGTTGGAGTTTGCTTGAGGTCCACTCCAGACCCTGTTTGCCTGGGTATAGCAGTGGAGGCTGCAGAAGATAGAATATTGCTGAACATCGAGTGTTGCTGTCTGATTCTTGCTCTGGAAGCTTTGTCTCAGGGGTGTACCTAGCCGTGTGAGGTGTGAGGTGTCGGTCTGCACCTAGTGGGGGATGTCTCCCAGTTAGGCTACTCAGGGGTCAGGGACCCACTTGAGCAGGCAGTCTGTCCCTTCTCAGATCTCAACCTCCATGCTGGGAGAACCACTGCTCTCTTCAACGCTGTCAGACAGGGACTTTTACATCTGCAGAGGTTTCTGCTGCTTTTTGTTTAGCTATGCCCTGTCCCCAGAGGTGGAGTCTACAGAGGCAGGCAGGCCTCCTTGAGCTGTGGTGGGCTCCCCCCAACTCAAGCTTCCGGGCGGCTTTGTTTACCTACTTATGCCTCAGCAATGGCAGGTGCCCCTCCTCCAACCTCGCTGCCGCCTTGCAGTTAGATCTCAGACTGCTGTGCCAGCAATGAGGAAGGCTACGTGGGCATGGGACCCTCTGGGCCAGGTGTGGGATATAATCTCCTGGTATGCCTTTGCTAAGACCCTTGGAAAAGTGTAGTATTAGGGTGGGAGTTACCCGATTTTCCAGGTGTTGTGTGTCTCAATTTCCCTAGGCTAGGAAAAGGAATTCCCTTCCCCCTTGAGCTTCCCAGGTGAGGCAATGCCTTGCCCTGCTTCAGCTCTTGCTGGTCGGGCTGCACCCGCAGACCAGCATCGACTGTCCAACACGCCCCAGTGAGATGAACCCAGTACCTCAGTTGAAAATGCAGCAATCACCCATTTTCTGTGTCGCTCACGCTGGGTGTTGGAGGCTGGAGCTGTTCCTATTCGGCCATCTTGGGTGCCCCCCTCACTTTAGGTATCCATTTTATTCTTCTAATCACAGTGCTTGTACAACATTGTAAGTGTGCCAAAAAATCAAATACTGTTTATTCCATAACAAATATGTAAGAAGTATAAAATGACAATATTAGGAATTTAGGAAATATTACTAACAGGTGAAATGACTGTATTAAAACCAGATATATTTTCAGAGTAGAGCAGTGTGAAATATGAAAACATAATCAAAATTCAAATAATTTAAAAATGAATCACTAAATGTATTAATTTAGGGAAATGTTAACTCTGTAGATTATTTTGCATATACGTGCTTTGACTACTTTCAGTACTTATCTATGTAAGTGGCTTTATTTAAAAGGAAATAATGACATTGAAAGCAAACAAGTTAATTTTTCCTAAAGATCACACATTCAACTTTATGGTGAACATATAACTTGACTATCAAATCTGAAATGCTATATAAAAACTAATCTAATGCTTACGACAATTAGATTTTTGTGTCAGCAATAATAATATCTTTGATAATACATTCTAAATGCACAAGATAAAGCATAATGGATATGAACACTAGAATACATTCCTTAGTTCAAAACTAGAGACAGAAGAGTCATGGTTGTGATGGGCTAGAATGTAGAAGAAATGAAGAGATGTTGGTCAAAGGCTACAAACTTTCAGCTATCACATGAGTAAGTTCTGAGGATCTAATGTACAGTATAGTGACTATAGTTAATTATATTGTACTGTATATTTAAAATTTGCTAAAACAGTAGATCTAAAGTGTTCCTTCCACACCAAAAATCGTAACTATGTACGGTGATAGATGTGGTAATTAACTTGATTGTGGTAATCGTTTCACAATGTACACATATACCAAATCATGTTATATGCATTTTTTTATATATATAAAATAATTCATATATATAAAATATATAAGCTTGTATTAGTCAATTACATCTCAGTAAAGCTGGGGAAGATGGAAGAAAGCCAGAGGAAAAAATAACAACTTTAAAATAAAACCAAACCTATGATATTCTAGAGTAAGAGAATCCTTTAATGCAGCAGTCCCCAACCTTTTTGGCACCAGGGACTGGTTTGTGGAAGACAGTTTTTCCACAGACTGGGATGGTTTCTGGATGATTCAAGAGCATTAGATTTATTGTGCATTTTATTTCTATCCTTATTACACTATAATATACAATGAAATAATTATGTAACTCACCATAATGTAGAATTAGTGGGAGCCCTGAGCTTGTTTTCCTGCAGCTAGACGGGGGTGATGGGAGACAGTGACAGATCTTCAGGCATTAGATTCTCATTTGGAGTGCGTAACCTAGATCCTCTGCATGAGCAGTTCACAATAGGGTTCATGCTCCTATGAGAATCTGATGCCACCACTGATCTGACAGGAGGTAGAACTCAGGCAGTAATACGAGCAATGAGGAGCAGCGGTAAATACAGATGAAGTTTTGTTTACTTGCCTGCTGCTCACCTCCTGCTGTGTGGCCCCATTCCAGTACTGATCCATGGCCTGAGGGTTTGGGGCCCCTGCTTTAATGCATTAAAAATTGTATTATTTAAGGCTCTCTCAAGAAACTGAACCAAGAGCACGTGTGTTTGTGTGTGCAAAGAGATTTATTGTAAGAAACTGTCTCATATCATTATAAATGTGGGCAAATCCGAAGAGTTGCAGGGTAAGTTGGCAGGCTGGAGACCTTGGATAGTTAACAGCGTAGTTCTAATCAAGGTCCATTGGTCTGAGAACCAAGAGAACCAAGGGGTAATTCCAATTTGCAAGCTGGCAGGCTCAAGACCCAGGAAGAGCTGATGTTTCAGTAAGAGTCAGATGGCAGGAGAAAGCCAATTATCAAGTTCAAAAAGAGGCAGGAAAATTTCTCTGACTCAGGGGATGGTCAGTGTTTTTGTTTTATTGAGGTCTTCTGTTGACTGGCTGAGGCCCACCCAAATTAGGGAGGGCAATCTACTTTACTCAGTCTACCAAATTAAATGCTAATTCCATTCAAAACACCCTCATGGGAACACCTAGAATAATATTTGACCAAATATTTGAGTATCATGTTTCCTCAGACTATTTATATATAGTAAGTATACATTTGTCATCCACTGTAACAGGCAATAGAAATATAGCAATGAATAAAACAGAAAAGACTTGTACGGAAGAAACACAATAAACAAATACAGAAGTAAATTATAAAGCATACCAGGTGACAGTAAGGCTGTGGAGAAAAATAAGGCAGCTAACAGGATTAGGAGGCCTGGGGAGTGGGAGTAGGAAGTTGTAACATTTATTAGGGTAGTTAGGTTAGGCCCTGCTGAGATGGCAACATTTGAGCAAAGTCTGAGAGAAGCAAAAAAGTTCTTAGCAAAGGGAACAACAAATCCAATGGCCCTAATTTTGGAGCATGCCTAGCAAGCAAGGTAGTTCATATAAACAGAATAAAATCAGGGGGAGATATTAAGTAATGAGGTCAGACAGGTAAAGGGGAGGTAACAGAATATTAGCTAGGGCCTTGAAAGTCACTATAAGGACTGTGGCCTTTGTCTTCTGGAGAGTTTTGAGTTTAGATGAGTGACATGATCTGACTTACATCTGAAGAGGCTCACTGAATATTTTGGTGAGATCAGACTGAAGAGAAGCAAAGGTAGAAACAAGGAGGCCAAGCAATAAATAATTTATGTTCAAAGTAATATATTTCTATTTCCTGAGAAATTGAAGGAGAGTATAGGAGAAAAAGATAAGCATGAATTCTTGGTTTAGGCTTGAGCAAACAGAAGATGTGAGTTGGCATTAATTGAGATGGGAAAGGCTGAAAAAGGAACAGGCTTGGGGAGAGCAGTTCAGGAGTTTGGTTTTGAACATGTTATGTTTGAGATATCTCCAACAGACTAAATTAAGATGTACTGCAGGGAGCTGGATATACAATTGTAGGAGTTAGACGTACAGAACGCAGTAGCAGCTCAGGATAGGTCCAACTAGATTATAAATTTGAAAGTCATCAGCATATACATAGTATTGACATCCTTGGGGCAGACGTGATCAGTGAGAGAACAGAAACAGAGGAGTCCTAAGGTCTGAGTCCTAAGACACGTCTATTAAAAGTTTGATTAAGTAAGTAAGAAATAGCAAAGAAGAATAAGAAAAAGTGGCCAGTTAGAGAGAGGAGAACACCAAGAAAGTGTATTATCCTGAAAGGAAGAAAGCATATCAGGAAAGAATGAGTGATCAATGATATCAAGTGCTGTTGATGAGCCAAGTTAGATGAGGCCTAAGAGATGACCACAGTGACATAGAGTCCTCTAAATAAAATATCTCACATTTTACTTATATCAGAATTGCTAGGGAAACCAAAGTAAAGGGAAGTTTGATTATTATTATTTTTGTTACTAGGTTAGAAATCTGTGTCAACCTAGTCTCATATCTCTTACTTATAAAATTAGGGTGATAATATGTTTTGAAAAGACTTTCACAAGGTCAGTAAGTGTTACCCTTATTTCATAAAAGAGGAGGTAATGTACAAGCAAGTTGCTGAAATTATTTAAAAAACAGCAGAACTTGTACTTGAACATGAATTTACTAACTGAAATTCCATTTTTCTTAGAAATAGCTTTATTCAGGTATAACAGACACATAACAAACTGCCCATACTTAATGCATATAATTTGGTAATATTCTACAGAGGTACAAGGAGTCTTTAAAAAGTTTATGGTAAAAGCGTATTGTGAAAAAAACTATGCATAACTTCCAAAACTTTTCTGCACCAAAATAAACTCATACTAATTTGCCTTAACAAGATCTAGTTTGAGGCACTAAGAAGAACAGTTAGCAGTTTAGAAAGAGACCCATTAGAGAATGTGAATTCTGCTAAAATTGAAGTAAGAAAAAACATCAGATTTATGGTAAAGCTTGGGTTGAAGAATGGTAAAATCATCGATGCTCTGAGAATAGTTTATGGGGACAATGCCCCAAAGAAATCAGCACTTTACAAATGGATAACTAATTTTAAGAAAGGATGAAATGATGTTGAAGATGAAGGCTGCAGCTGCAGACCATCCACATCAATTTGCAGGGAAAAAACTCATCTTGTTCATGCCCTAATTGAAGAGGACTAATGATTAACAGCAGAACAATAGCCAATACCACAGACGTTTCAATTGGTTCAGCTGACACAATTCTGACTAAAAAATTAAAGTTGAGCAAACTTTCCACTCTATGGGTGCCAAAACTGTTATGCCAAAATCAGCTGCAAAGAGCAGAGCTTTCAATGGAAATTTTAAACAAGTGCGATCATGATCCTGAAGCATTTTCAACAAATTATTACAGGCAATGCAACATGGTTTTACCAGTATGATCCTGAAGAAAAAGCACAGTCAAAGCAATGGCTAGCAAGAGGTCGAAGTGATGAAGTGAAAGCACAAGGGGACAAGTCAAGAGCAAAGGTCATGACAACAACTTTTTGGGATGCTGAAGGCATTTTGTTTGTTGACTTTTTGGAGGGCCAAAGAACAACATCTGCTTATTATGACTGTTTTGAGAAATATATCCAAAGATTTGGCAGAAAAAATGTCTGGGAAATCTTCACCAGTGAGTCATTTTCCACCACGACAAGCTCCTGCTTATGCCTCTCATCTAACAAGGGTATTTTTGCAAGAGTTTCGATGGGAAATCATTATGTGTCCATCTTACAGTACTGATTTGGCTCCTTCCAACTTCTCTTTATTTCCCAATCTTAAAAAAATATCTGTAAATGTCACCATTTTTCTTCAGTTAAAGTAAAAAAGACTACTGACATGGTTAAATTCCCAGGACCCTCAGTTCTTTAAGAATCGACTAAATGGCTGGTATCCTCACTCACAAAAGTGTCTTGAACTTGATGGAGCTTATGTTTTGAAATAATGTTTACGGTTTTATGTTTTAATTCCATTTTTCCACAAACTTTTTGAAGTCCCTTCACATATACTTTGGAAGCCAATAATATAATCAAGACAAAAAATATATCCATCATGCTCCAAATTCTGCATTTTTCCTTTATTCTCTCCTTCTCACCATTAATGACTTCATCTTTACAAAATGAGAAAAAAAGTATTTTATATTCACTTAAATAAAAGTATTATATATTTACTTATTTCCAGTCCTTCTGATATCTTTGTTTAGATCCAAATATTCATTTGGTATTATTTTGATTTTTTTTTGTGAAAAACTTTATTTAGTATTTCTTACAATGCAAGTCTGGTGGTTGTGACTTCTTTTGGATTTTAGCATTTGAGAAAGTCTTTATTTTGCTTTCATAAAAAACTTTTTAAAATTGCAAAATCTTTGTTTATGAAAGATGTTTGCTGAGTATAGACTTCTGAATTGATAGCATGTTTTTATTTTTATTTTTTAGCATTTTAAAGACTTCCTCCTTGTTTTCTGGTTTGTATTGCCTAAAACTAAAAGTCAGCTGTCATTCTTATCTTTGGTTCTATCTATGTAATGTGCTTTTATCTCTGGTCACTTTCAAGATTTTCTCTTTATCACTTGTTTCAACAAATTTGATTATGATGTGCATTGATGTTGTTTTCTTCAGGACTTTTAAAACTTGGCGTTTGCCAGACACCTTAGAATTGTGGTATATTTTTCATTATTTCTGGAATACTTTCATTCCTTATTTCTTCAAATATTTGTTCTGTACCACTCCTTCTCCCTTCACAGAGTCCAATCACGTGTTAGAGACCCTTAAGTTATCTTATAGCTCACTAATGCAAACGTCCTTTTCTTTCCCCAGTCTATTTTGCAGGTTTCATCTTGTATAATTTTAAATGCCATGTCTTCAAATTTATTAGCCTTTTCTTTTTCAGTGTCTAATCCACTTTGCACCTCAACTGTATTTTTCATTGCAGTCACTGTAGTTTTCATCTCTAGAAGTTTAACATGTGTTTATATTTACATCTTCCATGTTTCCATTTAACATGTTTAATCTTCCTTCTAGCTTATTGAATATTTAGAATATACTTATAATAAAACTTATGTTTTCATCTGCTAATTCTATCGTGACATTTCTTTTTTGCTTTGACTTTTCTCCTTATTAAAATTATATTTTCTTATTTTTTGCATGTCTACTATGTTTTAATTGGAAACCAGACACAGAATATTTTATCCTGTTGAGTGCTGGACACTTTAATATTACCGTACTTTGAGCTTTGGACTGGGACACAGTTAAGTTACTTGAAAACAGCTGGTTACTTCAGACCTTGTTTTTAAGCCTCATTGGACAGGACCAGAGCAGTGTTTTATAAACTGGGGATAATTTTGCTCTTTACCAATGCAAAACTCTTCTAAATACCCCACCTGACATCTCATGAATCATGAAGTTTTTCACTCTGGCATGTGGGAGCAGGAATTACTGTTGGCCCTGGGGATTGTTACTTCTAATATTGTCAGGTAGTTCCTTTTCTAGCCTCAGGCCATTTCCTCATGTACATGTACAGGTGAGCACTCAACTGAAGACTAGAGGGAGTCCCTATGCAGATCTCTAACTCACTGGATGTATTCAGGTACTTCCCATTCAGGTACTCTGATTTATAAACAGAATTTCCTTGACCTCGTTGTGCTCCTAGCTGTGCCGCCTGAAGGTCATCTTATCTTGTGTTTCTCTTCTTTGCACTGTGGCTCAGAAACACTGTACTCAGTAAGGTAGGGAAGTTATAGGGTTTGCCTTCTTTGTTTTGTATATCTAGGAATCACTTTTATTATCTGATGCCAAGTGCTTTGAAAACTGTTATTTCTTATATTCTGTGCTGCTTTTTTTTTTTTTCCAGCTGTTTCAGGCATGAGGAGAAATCTGGACTTTATTAATCTATCTTGGTCAGACATATGCAACTGGGTCAGACATGGTGTACTTTTTAAGAGTCTGTTTTGTTTTTAACTATAGTTTTATATTTTATTCTCCTACACCATAAAATTGTTGTATGACTAAGTCTTTGCAACACACAATTACTTCCATAAATGACTGGCTATTTTATGAAAGCTTGATGAAAAGCTTTTACAGCTTCAAACTCCCTCACATCATCTAAAGAAGGATATGTAAAGTACACTGAGATTTTTAATACTAACTTGTACAAATTCAAGGCACCCCTAAGAAAGATGTCAGGGATTAGTTTTGAAATTAAAGTATTCTCTAAAGCAAACTGAAAATTTTTAACATCAGCTACCTGGGTTGAAAGAGGAAAAAATAAAAATAAAACACTTTATTTTAAAAAGCATATATAGGTATTTCTGCTTCTGGTTGGCAAAATTTTCCTATGATGGCTATATAGATGTTTCATATAAAATCTTAGTCTCAGTATATTGTGGAATATGCCATGAAGAACCTGTATAGCTTACTTACAACAATGGTTTTGGCCTTTACTCCACTGCTCCTAGCAAGTGTAGCACTGTCCGGAAGTTGGCCAAGATGATAAAAGGCAGGAAAAAGAGCAAAAGAAAACACCAAAAAATATCGTAAAAAGTAAACAACTAAAAAAGTGATTGAAAAAAAAATAAGCCCTACAATCAGAGGAAAATCAATTATATACAGGTTTCTGCTTTGGATTTTATAGTAGTAGTATTTAACAAGCAAAATCTGAATCATATGAACGAATTATGTTAGTTTTGACCTCAGCATTATTGTAACTTTTATACTAAGGCAAAGAAGTTTGTTGGCATTTGTTCACAGGTATTATGAATTAGTATTTATTATGTTACAAATTCCTTATAAATGACTAATTTGCCATTTTGCAAACTATGTACTAAAATTAAAATATCCTATGGAAAAATGACTTTAGATTATTAACTCTATTCAAATAATGGCTTAAATTAGGATTCTGTTATGGACAAAGAAACTAAGAATTCTAAAAGTTAAAAAAGTGTCCTCTCTGAGGAAAAAAGTGTGCTTTGGCTTAAAGATTCGGTACATTAATGACATATTTTATCATGGAAGAGAATCATTTGTAGCATTCTCCAAGAAAACTAATATTAATCAATGTGTACTTCTAGTATCTGACTCTTCTGATTTATACCTCTGGCATATTGGTAATATAATTACCAAACAATCTGCAATTGTTTTGCTTCATGTAATGTTTTCCAGAGTTCTCTTATTATCATGACAGTGTAGAATATTACCTATCAGATATAATAATTTTTTTATGTATGAACATTTTAATTTCCTTAGATACATTTAGAATGAAACTATGATTAAAGCTTGCACTAGGCTGGATGTGGTGGCTCATACCTGTAAGCCCAGAACTTTGGGAGGCCCAGGTAGGAGAACCCCTTGAGGCCAGGAATTCAAGACCAGCCTGGCAACATAGTGAGACCTCATCTCTTCAAAATTAAAAGAAAAAAAAATTGCCTAAAGCTTGCAGTAAAAATGGCAAATATTGTAGTGCCTTGGAATCAGTTTATTTTTGCTTGTGCTAAGTAGAAATGTAAAATATTTAAAATGTCTTATCAGCCAATTTGCTGATTATATAAATGTGCCTTTTGTTTTTATTCCATTATTTGCTTTAACTCATATAGTAGTGATTTCCTATACTTTATATAATAGTTTCAGGCTGAAAATTCGAATTCCAAGTTTCTTTTAAAGGCTTCTTAAGAGCAACAGTTAACCCATACTTTGTTAGCAGTATAGAAAACTTAGACTTTGGAAAATTTGCTTTGCCATAGTAGTAGTCAAAATGAAGATGTTATAATTAGAAGCAAAAAAATTAAAGGATATTTTCCCCTTTCTTCGATAAGAAGTGTAAACTAGAATTTTTGCTATTAAGCATGACTTTTGTGAATGCCTGGTCCAGTAATTTTACTTAGTGTCAGTTTTTATTAGCTTAATGTTTCCCCACCTCTCATATGAAGTTTTAAAAAATTGTTCAAGAACATTACTTTAAAATATAACTCTATGTTCAAATAAATTTGATACTTTTTACTGAGATTTTTAAAAATGTATAATCCCGTTAATGCATTTAAATACAGTTTGTATATATACAAACATATATCTTGTTTACATACATAAAAATATTTTTTCATGAAACATTCAAAATGCAATATTAAGTTCATATATTCTATACCTGTAAAATGTTGGCAGGATCCTCTTTAGCAGATGCAACCAACAAAGTATGCCCATTGACAATTCCTTCTGCCAGGAAACACTTGAAGAGCAAAGGTGAGTAAATATTATATTTATCCTCCTCTGTAAAAAAGGAAAAGTTGCAGTTAGAAACATATAGCAAGAAAAGAATCACATGGGTATCAAATAGCAAGCACATTCATATGTTTTTACATTTTTTTCCCTTAAAACAATTATATGAGGTGGAACAATAATTGTGTATTCCTGAGGCACAGTTAGATAAGCTAAGACTTGTAAACAGAGTCAATGAGAACTAAGTACTTTTAACAGACTTTCTGGCTCCAGACATCATTCTCCAACTACGATATCACTTTGATATCCACAAAATTACCCCCTGCACATATATACAGACTTCAGGTATAGGGAACTTCACTAGTAAATTTAAACATTTTAAGGAAAAAACAATACCAGTACTTAAACTCAGCAAAAAGGAAAAGGAAACAATTCCTACTTTATAGGCCCATTATTACTCTAACATCAAAATCAAAGAGTTTTACAAAACTACACATCATTATCAAATTTTAGGAAGTCATTATACCAATCCTACATGTACTCTTTCAGAAAAGAGGAAAGGATGAAACACTTCTAAACTCATTTTATGAGGCCAGTATTACCCCAATACCAAAACTAGACCAAAATACCACAGAAACAGAAAGCTACAGACTAATATACCTCACAAAAATATATGAAAATAGTTCTTTAAATATCATAAAACCAAATCCAGTAATAGAATATATATTTATATTACATATAATTAGTACAATTTGGTTTTAAATACTGTAAAACCAAATCCAGTAATATTACATCTTCAACTTGACACATGGGATCTACAAAAAACCTATAGATATCATCATATGTAATGGTAAGATGCAATGCTTTTCTTCTGAGATTGGGAAAAATGGAGGTATATTTACTTTCACTACTTCTAATCCATATCGTATGGAAGGTCTTAGCTATGTAATATTACTGACTTTGGTTTTATGGCATTTAAAACAAAATTATGGTAATTATACATGATAGATTATAATCATATAAATATATAATACAATATAATTATATTGTATTATATAGTTATATAGAGATGCAATATAATAATTATAATTATATTGTCATTACTACAATATATAGAATTATAATTATTCTATAATTATATTGCATTAATATATTTTATATACTAATATATATCATATTCCTGGATTTGGCTTTATAGTATTTAAAGAATTATACTATATTAATACTATACTAATTATACTATACTAATACATTAATTGTACTTCTACATAATAGTAACAAATAATAGGAACTGAAATTTTAGAAATCTCACTTGCAATTAAATATTTTGGATAAATTTAACAAAATATGTATAAGAATTAGTTCTACATTGAAAAGTACAAAACATTCTGAGAGTACAGAAGACCTAAATAAATGGAGAGATATATCATGTTCATGGGATAGAAGACTCAAATCTTCAAATTGATTTGTAGATTTAATGGAATCCCAATAAAAATCCCAGTAAGCTTTTTGGAGAAATTGACAAGGTAATTCTAAAACTTACAAAGAAATCCAAGGTCATAGAATACAGTTAATATGGTTTGGGTCTGTGTCCCTGCCCAAATCTCATGTCAAATTGTAGTCCCCGGTGTTGGAGCTGGGACCTGGTGGGAAGTGATTGGTTCATGGGAGTGGATTTTCCCTTTGGTGCTGTTCTCATGATAGTGAGTTATCATGAGATCTGGTTGTTTAAAAGTGTGTAGCACCTCCCTATTCTTTCTCTTCCTCCTGCTCCTGCCATGTGAGATATGCCTGCCTCCCCTTTGCCTTTGGCCATGATTGTAAGTTTCCTAACCCAGCCATGATTCCTGTACAGCCTGCAGAACCATCAGCCAATTAAACCTGTTTTCCTTACAAATTACCCAGTCTCAAGTATTTCTTTAGAGCAGTGCGAGAAGGGACTAATACAACAGTCAAAGAAATTTGAACAAAGAACACAGTTGGAAGACTTACTATTTTATTTCAAGACTTACTATAAAGCTACAGCCATCAAGGTAATGTGGAATTAGCAAAAGGACAGAAATATAGATCAGTGGGAAAGAATAGAGTCCAGAAATAAATCCATACAATTGGTTTTTGATAAAGGTGGAGAAATAATTTTTTGTAACAAATGGTCCTGCAATAACTGAATATCCATATTTAAACAACAAAAAGCAATAAAAACTTCAATCTTGCCTCATAGGATACTCAATCAAAAAACAGCAAAAACCTCCATCTTATCTCTTGAACTAGTAATAAATACTAGCTTGAAATGGATCACAGACTTTAAAAAGCTGAAATAATTAAAACTATTAGAAGAAAATGCCTTCTTCACAACCTTGGAGTAGGCAAACGTTTCTTAGGACATGAAAGCATGAATTGGAGAAAAAAAATGAATAAATTAAACTTCATAAAAATTTTTACAATTTGCCTTTGAAAAGACAGCTAATAGGAAGTTTTAAAAAAGGGAAACTACAGATAGAAAATATTTGCAATACATATCTACAGTAGAGGACTGGTATCCAGTATATATTTTAGCAACTTTCATAATGCAGTAAGAACACAAACTGGACAACATAAAAATAAGCAAAAGATGTGAACACATCCTTTACAAAAAAAGATACATAGAATAGCCAAAAAAACATATTAAAAGATGTTTAGCTGACAAGTATATGGAGCAAATAAAATGCTCCAACATTGCTAGTGGCATTGCAAAACATTGTAACTACATTAGAAAACAGTTCGGCAGGCCAGATGTGGTGGCTCATGTCTGTAATCCCCACGCTTTGGGAGGCTGAGGCAAGCAGATTGCTTGAGGTCAGGAGTTTGAGACCAGCCTGGCCAACACGGCGAAACCCCGTCTCTACTAAAAACACAAAAATTACTTGGGCATGGTGGTACATGCCTATAATCCCAGGTACTCGGGAGGCCGAGGCAGGTGAATCGCTTGAACCTGGGAAGCGGAGGTTGCAGTGAGCTGAGATCACGCCACTGCACTCCAGCCTGGGTTACAGAGCAAGACTCCATCTCAAACAAATCAGAACAAAACAAAACAAAAACAGTTTGGCAGTTTCCAAAAAAGTTAAACATACACTTATTATAGGATCCAGCAATTCTACTCTTGGGTATTCACCCATGAGAGTTGAAAATACATGTTTGCATAGATTTATACAGAAGGTTTATGACAGCTTTTAATAGCCAAAAACTGAAAACAAGTAAAATGTCCATCAACTGCTTGCTGAATGGAGAAAACAAATGATAGATTCATAAATGGATTACTATTCAGCAATAAAAAGAAATAAACTACTAATTTACAGTAGTTTCTTGGTATCCACAGGGGATTGACTACGAAGGACAACCAGGATGGGATATCTAGGATACCCCATGGATACCAAAATCCAAAGATGCTTAGTACCTTACATTTTGCTCTCTGTATCCAAGGATGTGGTACATGCTAATACAGAGGACTGACTATACATGCAACAACATGGATAAATCTCAAAAAAAAATTATGCTAAGTGAAAAAAGCCAGATACAAAAAAGTAAGTATGGCAAAACTGCAGTTACATGATATTCTATAGAAAGCAAACTTAATCACTAGTGACAGAAAGGAGAGGTTAGGTGCTTGGGGCCAGGAAACTTGAGTACCAGGAAACACTTTATGGTGACAGAAGTGTTTTATATCTTGATTGTGGTGGTGGCTGCATGGGTATATACAGTTGTAAAAAGTCACTAAAATAAGTAAATGGGCTTGGCACAGTCACTTGCTTCTGTAATCCTCATGCTTTGGGAGGCCGAGGTGGCAGGATGGCTTTGAGGTGAGGAGTTTGAGACAAGCAGGAGCAATAAAGCAATACCTCAGCTCTACAAAAAAACAATAAAAAATTAGCTGGGTGTGGTGATATGCACTGGTAGTCCTAGCTACTTGGGAGGCTGAGGCGGGAGGATCCCTTGACCCCAAGAGCTCAAGGATGCAGTGAGCCATGATTGTGCCACTGCACTCCAGCCTGGGGAACAGAACAGAACGAGAACCTGGCTCAAAAATAATTCAATAAAATAAATAAACAAATGGGTGCATTTTATTGTACATAAATTAAAATTAAATAACGTTTATTTATTAAAACAATTCCCTAAAGTACGACCAAAATATCAGGTGTTGAATTGTTTAGATATCTTCTTAGCACATTATCTTAGAGAAAATCCATGATTAAAAGTATAGTCAATTTACACAAAGTCTAATTTTATATATTAAAACACATAGCTAGTTCTTTAACATTATTCATCACTCACAAAATGTACTTAATTTTTATGGACATTTTATGAGAATTTTAGCGTGTTACGGCGAAGGAAAATGTTTTCAATGCTTCTGCATTGCTTACAGCTGACAGATGGAAAAGCTAGCAGAGACAACTATGGGAGAGATGATCAGCACTGACTACTGATTAACACAGCTGTAAAAATTGCTTACATTGTATAACTAAGAATTCACCTCCACTCAACTTTAGAACTAACTAGAAAGTCACGTTTAAAAAAGAATTCATTTTACCTGAAGTAATTACTATTAAGTCAGTTTAGAGAAGCAACCATTTAAACCATTATAAATCAATAATGTACGAAACAAACCTGATATTACAATTTTTAATTTCTAAGATTGGTATTTTTACAAGATGGAAAATTTAAATTTTAAAAAATTCACCCACAATCCTCAAATAATCATTGTGTAAAGTTTGCTCTATTTCCGTTCAGTACTTTTTCTATGTTTTCGGTGATTATTGGATTTGGTATCCTACTTTTTTCACTTAATCTAACATGCTTTATAGTCTTGTACCCAACGTGTTTAAGGTTGAATAATATTCTAGAAAATTTATGAACATACTTTACTTAGCTATACCCCCTTACCATGGACTTTTCATGCTGCTTTTAGGGTTTTATTAGTACTAAATACAGAAGAATAAGGATGCTTCAGGGCCAACATGCCCAAGATGAAACTCAGTAACTCATTATTTTTTTCCACCAAATGTGGTTCTCTTTCAGTTTTCAGAAAGCCAGAATTTATACCTAATATCGCACTCTCTCTCTCTCTCTCTCTCTCTCTCTCTCACACACACACACACCCCCCCCAACCTACCTCTCTCCCCATTCTTCTAATCCTGTGAAATGTATTATCAAAGTATCGAAGTATTTGTGGAATGTGATTACTTCCCTCCATGCTAATGTCATTCCACTAGTCATACTACTAAAAACTATTACCTGGCCGGGCACGGTGGCTCACACCTGTAATCCCAACACTTTAGGAGGCCAAGGCAGGCAGAGGTCAGGAGATCAAGACCATCCTGGCTAACACGGTGAAACCTCATCTCTACTAAAAATACAAAAAAATTAGCTGGGCGTGGTGGCGGGCGCCTGTAGTCCCCGCTACTCGGGAGGTTGAGGCAGGAGAATGGCGTGAACCCAGAAGGTAGAGGTTGCAGTGAGTCGAGATCACGCCACTGCACTCCAGCCTGGGCGACAGAGCGAGATTCTGTCTCAAAACAAACAAACAAACAAAAAACACAAAACTCTTACCTAAATGACTGTAATTTTCTCTCATTTCTTTGCATCCACCCTAATCCTCCTTCTTCAATTTAGTAGTAACATTTTCAAAATGCAAACTTGATCATCTCATTTTCCTACTTAAAACTTTTCAGGCCAGGCGCGGTGGCTCAGGCCTGTAATCCCAGCACTTTGGGAGGCTGAGGTGGGCGGATCATGAGGTCAGGAGATCGAGACCATCCTGACTAACACGGTGAAATCCTGTCTCTACTAAAAAATAAAAAAATAAAAAAAAAAAGCCGGAAATGATGGCGGGCATCTGTAGTTCCAGCTACTCAGGAGGCTGAGGCAGGAGAATGGCGTGAATGTGGGAGGCAGAGGTTGCAGAGAGCCGAGTTCGCGCCACTGCACTCCAGCCTGGGCGACAGAGCGAAACTCTGTCTCAAAAATAAATAAATAAATAAATAAATAAATAAATAAATAAATAATAAAAACTTTTCAGTGGTTCCTCATTGCTCTTGAGAAAAAGAACTAATCTTTTAACCTGGTCTACAGGCTCTACATGGTTGTAGCTGAACAGCAGGGTTTAACTTGCATAAGTGAAAATATTTAACAGTGGTATAACAGTGCCACTTTTCTCTCTTTAAAATGTAAATGAGGAATGCTTATACACTGTTTGTGGGAAGAAATTTATATAAAATATAAATATTTTATAATTAGCACAAAGTAAATTTGTACTAATTTATTCTGTTATCCATATAGAAAACAGTATGGAGATTTTTCAAAGAACTAGAAATAGAACTACCATTCAATCCAGCAATCCCACTACTTGGTTACACTGAAAGGTAAAGAAATAATTACATAAAAAAGATACCTGCACTCATATGTTTATCATAGCAGTATTCACAATACCAAAGATACGGCATCACCTCAAGTGTCCATCAACAGATGACTGGATAAAGAAAATGTAGTATAAATACCACAGAATACTGTTAACAGTAGATAGTTAACCAGGCAGGAGCAGGGCAGGAGAGGCTCCCCCAATCCACCAAGAATGTCCAGGGACCATCAGGTGATGGTCCAGCAGTTGTCACACTGCCTCTCTAAAATGATAACTGGTCGCAGTCCATGCTAGGGAGAGAGCAGCAGTTTCCCAATGAAACTGTTAACTGGCAGCTTCCAATAAGATCTCAGGAATTGGGCGAGTGAGCTCAAGCATGCGCATTAAAAGGCAAAAATGACGGAGTATGACTTTCCCGGGGTAGTCCACCACAAAAGGGAAGAACGCCTAAGGTGAACATATCTACAACTCCGGTGAACATGTCTACAACTCCAGTAAACACACCGCACATGCTCATCTCCTAAGTGCTAGCAGGTCACCTCGCATGCAAGCAGCTCACGCCAAGGGAAGAATCACGGGAAGAGGGACGCAAAATGCCCGAAGTATGTCAGCAATATAAAACCTGAAGTCAAAAGGTCAAACCCTGCACTTGACCTCCAAGATGCCCGCTTGAGTCTCTTCCAAGTGTACTTTCCTGCTTTAAAGTTTTTTTAATAAACTTCCACTCCTGCTCTGAAACTGGCCTTGGTCTCTTTTTCAGCCTTATGTGCCTCAGTTGAATTCTTTCTTCTGAGGAGGCAAGAATTGAGGTTGCTGCAGACCCATACGGATTTGCCACCAGTTACCGGGATATACGCCACCCCTAACAATACTACTCAGCCATAAAATAGAATGAGATGTCTTTTGCAGCAACACAGATGAAACTGGAGGTCATTATCCTAAATGAAATAACTCAGAAACAGAAAACCAAATACCACATGTTTTTACTTATAAATGACAAAGGCTGCATGGACATACAGAGTGGAATAACAGACAGTGGAGACTATAAAAGGTAGAAGAGTGGTAAGGGGGTGAAGGTTGAAAAAATACCTATTGGGTACAATGCCCACCATTTGGGTGACGGGTACATGAAGAAGCCAGACTTCACCACTGTGCAACACATGCATGTAAGAAATCTGTACTTGTGGCCAGGCGTGGTGGCTTACGCCTATAATCCCAGCACTTTAGGAGGCTGAGGTGGGTGGATCACCTGAAGTCAGGAGTTCGAGACCAGCCTGACCAACATGGTGAAACCCTGTCTCTACTAAAAAAAAAAAAAATAGAAAATTAGTCAGGCGTGGTGGTACAAGCCTGTAATCCCAGCTACTTGGGAGGCTGAGGCAGGAGAATTACTTAAACCCGGAAGGCAGAAGTTGCAGTGAGCTGAGATCATGCCATTGCACTCCAGCCTGGGCAACAAGAGCAAAACTCCATTTCAAAAAAAAAAAAAAAAAAGAAATCTGTACTTGTACACCCTGAGAGCATAAAAATTAAAAAATAAAAATAAATATACATGACTGTGGTTTAACAAATTTTAGCAATGAGAAAAAGAAACCTAAACTATTTAATTAGAAGAATTAAAACATTCATAAAATTAAGGATGCATATTACAATACTCAAGTGAGAGAATGAACTGTATCAGATCAGTACTACTTAAAAGTAGGGATATGTACTTATAGATAATTTAAAAAACTGGGTGATTTATGAGTAATGAAGGATAATAAACAAACTAGATGTCACAGTTGTCTTTTTCTATCTATCTCTTAAATGAGTGAGGGTTCTGAATTATTTCTTACTCCCCATACTATCCTTAGTGATCTTTTCTTTGTCTCTAGCTCCACTTTCTCTGTGCTAAGCTCCAGGCATTGACATCATTGGTATTTATTTGCATATTATTAACTAGACATAGTACTTAGCAAATATGTTTTATGTTATCTTATCTTTACTTTAATGTGCCAACAGAATTTCACGACATGTCCAAAGGGGAAACCGTATTTTTTTCCTCTTCCTTGCTGCCCGTCTTCCGGTGGTAACATGCTAATTTGGTAAGTTACTTGGTAACCGTTTGCTTTGGGCTTCAGGTTTCTTCAACTATAATATGGGAATAATAAAATTATACCTATCTCATAAGACTGTGGCAAAGATGAAATACTTAAATCAGTGCCTTGTGCATAATTAAGTGGTCAATAAATGTTAGCTACTATGTTTTTCATTCTCAGCTCTTCCCTTTCCTTTATATCCCCACAAATAATCATTCAACTTCCTAAATCTTTAAGATCCATCCATTTCCTTCCGTCTTTACAATAATGTAGTTCAATGCATCCTTAACTCTCACCATCAGCCTCCCAATTGGTCCCTGTACTTCTAACCTTACTCCTCCCTCCAATCTATTCTCCACAATACTCAAGAGTATTTTTTTTCTAAAGAGCAAATCTAGTCTTGTCACTCCCCTGTTTCAAAAACTTAAATGGCTTTTCGTTGCTCTCAAGAGAAAAACACCCAAAAAGCAAGCCATATAAGCCTCTCTAAATGTTGTGTTGCCTTCTTTCTCAACACTTCCCCCCTTCCATATCTCATAAACCGCAGGGACAGGAAACTACTTGTTGGCACCAGCCATATTGCTTCTTGCCTCAGGACCCTTGTATAAATTCCTTCACAACTTTGGCTAACTAATTTGCTCAATCCTTCCAGACCAAGATTAGGTGGCACCATCATTGAGAAGCTTTACTCAAGGCTGAGTGAGATATCAGTCTGCTCTGGAGCACCCTCTTTACCCCTAGTAGTATTTAATAAACACTCCTGAAATTCCTCCATAAAGCTGAAAGATTGTTATGGCAGAGAATGCATCCTATTATCATATCTCTAGTGCTGGGCACATAGTATACATATACTAAATATTTGTAGAATTAATTAGGGGAAAAAACAACAAACAAAAATCGATCTTGTCTTATAAATCATCCACATCTACTACAGTTTGAAAACATACCATTGTATACACATATAGACATACATTCTATAATAGTTATCACTTCTATTTTTTCAAAGAATCCTATGAGGCAGGAAACACTAATAGGAAGATCACCTACTTAGGGATTAGCAAAAACACTAAACTCATCAAGCTGAAAATTACCAATTTTGTGAAACAAATTTTGAGGTTGTACAATAAGCATTTAATTAATCTATTTAGTGAATTCCCCTAACACTGGGCAAGTAAAAATGATAATGATGTGACAGAACTACCAAAAAGCAAATGTAATTTTGGCCTGAATTAATGGTGTAATTTCTAGGTTCAGAGACATACTTGTCCTGTTCTATTCCACAGTAGTCAACCCACCTGATGATAATATATTCAGTTTGGGGACTTACACAAACTAAAGCATCTTCAAAAATAGTGATGGTGAAGGCAGCTGAAAGTATGTGACACGAGAAATGGAAATATTTAGCTTAAAGAAACAGACCCAAGAGACATAAGGTAGCTGTCTTCAAATATCTGTTGGACTATAATGATGGAAAAGGAATATCATTTGTACATTATGGCTCCAAAGAGTGGAACAAAGCCTAGTGGACAGAAACAACAGGAATATCATTTTTTTTCTTAATACAAAAGTCCAAATGAGCTGTATTATCACTCTACCAAGACTGCTCTCCAACACCAATTATAATTGTGTAATTTGTTGGATATTTGCAAATCCTTACCTTACTTATCTATGACAACTATTACCATTGACAATTTTTTTCATGAAACTACTGTATACTCCCTTCCCACATTTTCCCAGTTTTTATAACTTTGCTCCTGTCTCTTTAGCCATTCTTTGTGTATGTAAATGGTTTATATAGAGCTCTCAAGTTTTTGTTATATACATATGGAATGATTTTATGTACTTTTTGCTAGTCACTACTTTCAGCTATGCAAGCCAAATCTTTCTTTTCTCATCTTTTAATGACATCCAGAGCTGCTTCCATGATTCTCACTAGTTTCAGTTATTAAAACTTGACTGTCCAGTTAAAAACTTAGTCAACAGTCAATACAACATTTTCCACTAAGGCTTGTGGCTTGAAATACTTAGTGGGGCGGTGTTAAGGGGAGGGGGTAGCAGCGAGAAAAGGAAGTTCTAAGACACCTCTTTCTAGAAGTCTTTTCTTCAAGTCCTAGCTCCTACACCGGGAAAGTAGAGCAAAAGAGTGGCAGAGGTCAGTTTTTGTAACTGCCTGTCTGTCACAGGTAGAGAGAAGTCCCTAGCCTCACTCTGACCTGGTGTATTAAGTCTGCTGCTTATACCCTCTAAAGTTATGGTGGTTTCCATGTAGATGGTAAGTGTGGTTTGTGGGTGGTATCTTACTTCATACTGGCCCTATATGTCACTGAAGAACCCTGCAAAGAGGTAGAATCTAGTGTTTTGGCGGCTAGTAATTCATCCTCAGTCTCTCTTTGGAAATACTATTACTGTCATTATTCTTCTAGCTGTGTTTGTTTACACAATCTATTCTATCAGGCCCCCTTCCTTTTCCTGTATTAGAAACAGGAAATAGTCTTAATGTTTGACAATGTTGACAAAATCCAGCAAATATAAAGCAGGCTGTCCTAATAACTCTAATTCTGCACTATTCACTTTGATGGGCTTGGAGGTTCTAGAGGTTAGCAAGGAATTGGCTGGGAAACAGGAATGTCAAGTTCTGCTTCTTGCAAGCAACTTCAATGTCTACGACTGATGGCCTTGGAGGTGTATGCCCTCACTTGCCTCACTTTTTACCATAAATGTACTCCTGCTTTCTCCAGTCCTTGACTTTATTGCCTGGTTATGGCAGTGACAGTGGTGGAGATACGAGGAAGTATCTGTGCTAGTTCTTTGGGCCTGCAAGGAGGTGGCTCACCCCAATTGTGGGAAAGTGAAAACTTAAGACTTTGTCTTCTTTTTCTCACTGCAGGCTACACTCACCAATTCTAGGGTACTTAACATACGGTTAAAAAATAGCAAACAGCTAATATAACAAACAGCACTAACTCTAATAGCAAACAGCACTAACTCTATACTAAACACGGCACTGCACTTCTCATGCATTGGTTTATTTAATCCTCACAATAACTTTTTTTTTTTTTTTTTTTTCCAGACGGAGTCTCACTCTGTCATGCAGGCTGGAGTGCAGTGGCACAATATTGACTCATTGCAACCTCCACCTCCTGGGTTCAAGCGATTCTTCTGCCTCAGCCTTCTGAGTAGCTAGGATTACAGGTGCCTGCCACAATGCCCAGCTAATTTTTGTATTTGTAGTAGAGATGGGGTTTTGCCATGTTGGCCAGGCTGGTCTCAAACTCCTGACCTCAGGTGATCTGCCAGCCTCACTCTCCCAAAGTGTGGGGATTACAGGCATGAGCCACCGCACCTGGCCCTCACAATAACATTTTAAGATAAATGCTATTAATCCCTACCTTACAGATAAAGAAACTGAGGCACAGAGAGGGTAAGCACTTACCTAAGGTCCTATAGCTAGTAAACAGCAGAGCCATGGTTTGAATTTAGACAGATTCCAGAGGCTATGCTCTCAACCTTTTTTCATGAGCTTACTTTCCTTTAACTATTTCTTACTGATAAGCATAGGCTTTAGATTTTGGAACAGTTTTCTTTTTACGCTAGTTGTTCTTAGTCTTTTGAGTCTCAAACCAACTCTGAACATTTGGCATTATACATGCTACTCTAAAAATAAACACAGTCAAAGCCGGGCATGGTGGCTCATACCTGTAATTCCAGCACTTTGGGTGGTCGAGGCAGGTGGATCATCTGAGGTCAGGAGTTCGAGACCAGCCTGGCCAAAATGGTGAAACCCTGTCTCTACCAAAAATACAAAAATTAGCAGGGTGTGGTGGCGTGCACCTGTGGTCCCAGGTACTCAAGAGGCTAAGGCAGGAGAATTGCTAGAACTTGGGAGGCGGAGGTTACAGTGAGCCAAGATCACACCACTGCACTCCAGCCTGGGCAACGCAGCAAGACTCCTTCTCAAGAAAAAAAAGAATACACACACACACACACACACACACACACACTCTCTCACACAGTCAAAAACAAATTTTCATGTAATTTCAGGGAATTAAGAGATCTCCCAAAGTTCCATCCTAGATCCTCAAGTATAAACCTGGGGAATCTGCCACTTGTCTATGACAACACTAAAACACACACTGAATAACACAGTTAAATAACTTTGAAAACTCCTAAATCTTTTTCTCTAGCCTAAATTTCATGCCGGAAAAATCTAACTTTCTATTAGGTTGAATGACTTGGGTTTTTCACTAGTACCTAAAAGTTATTATGTTTAACCTGAATTCTTTACCTCACCTCAATATTTGCTCATTCTTTTCCTTTTCTAACTCACTTAATGGTCTTAATTCTAAACTTTCCCAGGATAAAAATCTGGGAATCATCCTATTTTCTGTCTCTCCTTCATCACCTACACACGTACATAGCACAGAAATAGAAATTGACTTTCTTAAGAGGTACCTATTAAGTGAGGAAAAATGTAGAAAAATAGTGTTTCATATCAGTGCAGTCTAAGCATAACCAGTTAAACATTTCAAATTCAATATACATACTGAAATAAAGAAGTAGAAAAGTGAAATAGCAAATTTATGACAAAAGTCTTAAAAGTATAGTAACAAACATTATCTCATGTTTAGATTAGGGCAATAAGTAGTTTCCATCACTTCAAATTTTTACTTTATTTCTGCAGTGTATCCATCATAATATTTCTTAATTGCTCAAAACACTCCATGACTATCTATTTCTTACTAATATAATTTAATGGCCTTTATCCAGGCTTTTGAGTCACTCATTCATTCATTATGCTCCTACATGGCTCCCATGGGTTACAGAGCTTTCAGTCTATTAAATAAGTAATCATGATCAGGCAATTTCATGATTACCTGATTAAAAAAATGTGTAATAAGTACCATGATAACGTAAATAAAGACTACTACAGAAGTATACAGAAGGAATACTGGGTGTAGGTAAAGGGAAAGCAGCAGTTAAAGAAAACTTTCTGGAAGAGATGGCTAAGTGGAGACCTCAAAAACAATTAAGAGGAAAATAAAAGGCAGCAAGAAAGAACATAAGCAAAGGTCTAGAGAGAGGGCTGAGAAGTATCCTCTAGGTTTAGCAGGGAGAAAGTCATTAAGGTGGTTTCAGTGAAATGGTAGTATTTGAAGTAGATTGAGGAATGACTGAAATATTACAAAATATGTAAGTACAGACTATACAAGAGGTTTGGCTATGAAAGGGAAGAGAAAAAGCAATAGTGGAGAAAGGGGTAGGGTTAAGAGGGAAGATGTTGTTCCCCTTGTTTTTAAATAAAGCTTAAAAATACATTTGAGTATAGTTAAAGTACACACTGAAAAAAATTAATACAGTGGAAGAGATTAAAGATAAGGAGAGAAGGGAAATTGATATTGCTAGGTCCTTAGAAAGTTAGAATGAGATGAAATTTAAAGTGCAGATGAAAGATGATTCTCAAATAGTAGAAGGTACAGTATATCTTTGCATTTGTGAATAGAGGTAAGTTTTGAGGATTGATTTTAGGAACTTGGGTGAGTTCTCATCTGATAAAACTCTATTTTTTTTCTGTGTGACATAACTGTAAGTTATTCCAGAGGACTAAGATAAAGTAGTATACTATGTTAGATGTTTGAAGACATTTTGTTTGATGTCATCACAGTAGTATACTATGTTAGATTTTTTTTTATTTAATTATACTTTAAGTTCTAGGGTACATGTGCATAACGTGCACGTTTGTTACATATGTATACCTGTGCCATGTTGGTGTGCTGCAGCCATCAACTTGTCAGCACCCATCCACTAGTCATTTACATCAGGTATAACTCCCAATGCAATCCCTTCCCCCTCCCCCCTCCTCATTATAGGCCCCGGTGTGTGATGTTCCCCTTCCCGAGTCCAAGTGATCTCATTGTTCAGTTCCCACCTATGAGTGAGAACGTGCGGTGTTTGGTTTTCTGTTCTTGCAATAGTTTGCTGAGAACGATGGTTTCCAGCTGCATCCATGTCCCTACAAAGGACATGAACTCATCCTTTTTTATGGCTGCATAGTATTCCATGGTGTATATGTGCCACATTTTCTTAATCCAGTCTGTCACTGATGGACATTTCGGTTGATTCCAAGTCTTTGCTATTGTGAATAGTGCTGCAATAAACATATGTGTGCATGTGTCTTTATAGCAGCATGATTTATAATCCTTTGGGTATATACCCAGTAATGGGATGGCTGGGTCATATGGTACTTCTAGTTCTAGATCCTTGAGGAATCGCCATACTGTTCTCCATAATGGTTGAACTAGTTTACAATCCCACCAACAGTGTAAAAGTGTTCCTATTTCTCCACATCCTCTCCAGCACCTGTTGTTTCCTGACTTTTTAATGATTGCCATTCTAACTGGTGTGAGATGGTATCTCATTGTGGTTTTGATTTGCATTTCTCTGATGGCAGGTGATGATGAGCATTTTTTCATGTGTCTGTTGGCTGTATGAATGTCCTCTTTTGAGAAATGTCTGTTCATATCCTTTGCCTACTTTTTGATGGGGTTGTTTTTTTCTTGTAAATTTGTTTGAGTTCTTTGTAGGTTCTGGATATTAGCCCTTTGTCTGATAAGTAGATTGCAAAAATTTTCTCCCATTCTGTAGGTTGCCTGTTCACTCTGATGGTAGTTTCTTTTGCTGTACAGAAGCTCTTTAGTTTAATTAGATCCCATTTGTCAATTTTGGCTTTTGTTGCCGTTGCTTTTGGTGTTTTAGACATGAAGTCCTTGCCCATGCCTATGTCCTGAATGGTATTACCTAGGTTTTCTTCTAGGATTTTTATGGTATTAGGTCTAACATTTAAGTCTCTAATCCATCTTGAATTAATTTTCATATAAGGAGTAAGGAAAGGATCCAGTTTCAGCTTTCTATTTATGGCTAGCCAATTTTCCCAGCACCATTTATTAAATAGGGGATCCTTTCCCCATTTCTTGTTTTTCTCAGGTTTATCAAAGATCAGATGGCTGTAGAGGTGTGGTATTATTTCTGAGGACTCTGTTCTATTCCATTGGTCTATATCTCTGTTTTGGTACCAGTACCATGCTGTTTTGGTTACTGTAGCCTTGTAGTATAGTTTGAAGTCAGGTAGCGTGATGCCTGCAGCTTTGTTCTTTTGACTTAGGATTGTCTTGGAGATGCGGGCTCTTTTTTGGTTCCATATGAACTTTAAAGCAGTTTTTTCCAATTCTGTGAAGAAACTCATTGGTAGCTTGATGGGGATGGCCCTGAATCTATAAATTATCTTGGGCAGTATGGCCATTTTCACGATATTGATTATTCCTATTCATGAGCATGGTATGTTCTTCCATTTGTTTATGTCCTCTTTTATTTCACTGAGCAGTGGTTTAAGGATGTAAAGGACCTCTTCAAGGAGAACTATGTTAGATTTTTGAAGACTATGTTAGATGTCTGAAGGTTTAAAAGGCCACTGAGATTACTGAAAATAAAAAAGAGGTGACCAGATTTATACAAAAGTTTTCTGGCCAGTGTTGAAAGCCTACTTGACGTTAGAGATCGTGATAGTCTCTAATAAATAATAAAAACAACTAAGAAGTCAATATATGGCAGCAATGACATGATATAGAAGGTGGAACATCCCCAGAAGGGATTTTTAAGGTAAGTTATCATGTTTTAGTATAAAATGAGAAATTTCATTGTGAATCTTAGCTGCTATATATGTGATCTTGGGCAAGTTACTTGGCTTCTCTCAAAGCTTCAATTTCATTACCTAGAAAGACACTTCCTCTCATTGTTGTGAAATTACGTGATACAATACATGTCAACGGCTTAGCATGTTGCCCAGCACACAGTAAATCCTCAATAAATGTTAAATGTTTCAATAAAATATTTAAGGATAAGATTTTAGGATATCAGAGTTTATTTTACATGAAACAGGTGTTATAGAGGGCAATCTGAAAAGGTCAGGAAAAGAAGGAAATAGGAAACCGAGTTTAAAGAGAAAAACACGGAGTAGTATAGACATAAAAGATAAGACCACTGGAACAGCTTAATTAGATTTGGTCTTAATTTGGTTTTAGATAATGACCAAAGATAAGGAGGAGGTGAAGCATGATAGATTTGGCTGGCCATAAAGTTAAACAAACAAAAATCCTAGGAGTGGGTAACAGGTATATAGCCTGGTCTTTACACACTATTGTTCTGGGAACTGGTATAAGGGTCCTTAAGTCTTACAGTGTGAATTCTACAAGTAGGTAGTTGAAGCAAGAGATCCAGAGGAAGAAGGCCAAACTTACCTTCTCACTAGTCCTAAATATGTACTCTCTCTACTTTAGAAGGACCTAGTTATTACATAAGCATGTTCTGTTGATAGCCTCTACTGTGTACTGATTAACAGTTTTCCATATGAGCAATTTTTTCTCTTCATCACACGTTTCTACCCATACTTTGATTCAATTTAAGTCTTTTTCATACTTCTTATACTTCATACTTCATACTTCTGCATGTTATATATGTACTGTTCCTGGTTATTCCATATGCAACCAACATCTAGAGATTGATCTTGCCTAAGAGTGCTGAACACATTGTAAGAGCTTAAATGCTTCAGGACTAAAGGTCAGGTGGTTCTACTAAAGGACTGATATCAGTTGTCCTATTTCAGTCCTCTAAAGTAAGTTTAGTAGAATATCAAATATAGTAACACAAAACAGCGATCAGCAAAATTTTTCTTAAGGAATCAGAAAGCAAGTTATTTTAGGACTTGTGATTCATACAGTTTCTGTTACAACTAATCAATTCTGTCCTTGTGGCACAAAAGAAGCTGTAGACAATGTGCACATGAATAAGTACGGCCATATTCTAATATAATTTTATTTACAAAACTAGGTGACCAGCTAGCAGGCTGTAGTTTGCCAATTCCTGCATAGAAAAAAGCTCAGAATTTTTATTTTCTTTTTGAGACAGGATTTTGCTCCATCACCCAGGCTGGAGTCCAGTGGCATGATCACTGCAGCTTCAACCTCCCTTGCTCAATCACTCCTCCCACCTCAGCCTCCTGAGTAGCTGGGACTACAGGTACATGCCACCACACCCAGTAAATATTTATATTTTTTTGTAGAAACAGGGTTTTGCCATATTGCTCTGGCTGGTTAGCTCAGAATTTATTGCATGATGTAGAAGAAAAATATAGTTCAGCAAATTCAGAAAGGTTTTAGATGACTGACAAGAGATACTTTAATATCCTGTGAGAGGACTATTGAGACTGCTTAGTTTTTGCTATTCCAGGAAATAATATGAATTAAAATTATGAAAAGTGTGGTGAACACATTCTAAGGTGGCCCCTATGATTCCTGTCTCCTGGTATTCATGCCTTTTTGTATCTATTCCCCTTGACTGCAGCAGAATGTGGAACTTGCTTCTAATGAAGAGATTATGGCAAAGGATGTCATTTCTGTTACAAAAACCTATAATATTTTGCTGAGGGACATTCTCTCTTCTTAGTTTTGAAGGAATAAGACACCATCTTGTGAGATGCCCTATGGAGAGGGCAGCCTCTGGCTGCCAATCAGCAAGGAGCTGAATGTTGCGAACAACCACATGAGCTTGAAAGCAGATAGTTCCCTTGTCAAGCCTTCAGAAGAGAACTCAGCCCTGGCTGACACCTATATTGCAGGCTTCCTGAGGACTCTGTGGAAGTGTGCCTAGATTCCTGACTTATAGAAACTATGACATAAATAAATCTGTGTTTTTATAAACTGTAAAATTTGTGTTAATATTGTTACACAGAAAAAATTAATACAAAAGTACACTGATAATAGGTTTAATTGTCCAAAAGTGTATCATTTATCTTCCAGGTCTAGAACTAAAATTATGTAATTAATGTAAAAGATTATTTTAAAAATAATACATTGATAAATGTCACCTATAATTTTAATAGGTGGCAACTTCTATCGAACCTTTTTGATGCTCAATATCTTTACAAATATTCTTTAAAGAGACTCTGTAAACTCTAAATATTTACGTTATCAATTACCTTTTGAAACTTTTAAGCTGTTCCACATTTACCCATGTAACAGACTGTCAGAAAGTAATATAGATAAAACATCTCAAAGCCTATTCCAGTACTTAAGTATTAAATATTTTATGAAAAATCTATCTTTGATTTTTCGTTTTATTAATTGACAACCATCTTACATTTTTGAAGTACACAGTGGAGTCCCTTAGTTCTTCAATTTACTCCTCAGAGAATTTCCTTTCATCTGTTCATATATATTTATTTTGCTGTATTCAGAAGGTCTAAAGTGGACTTATTTTAGGTTTTTCTGGCAGTGCTCATTAGCTCTCGTTTCCATAGTTAAATTGCTACTGAAGCTGTAAATACAGTACTCTGAAAGCCCACACTCTTGCACAGGTACACGCTTCTACATAAAACTGCCTTGGTAAATGAATAAACTATTTCATGAGAAAATGGTTAAAAAGTTGGAAATCTATAGTAAAATATTATTAATGCAAATAATCTTCATGTTTTAATTTTCTTTTACTTCTGGAATTAAAAAAGTCTTTCAGTGATGAGCAATATAGTAATACCCTAGGCTGCTAAACACTGAACTAAAATCCTCGTATTTTTATATTTTGAAACTATGCTTCCATATCTTCAAGCGGATTTAATTCATTGTACAAGTCACATAGACTTGGGAATGAAGAAAAGTGGAGAACTGGGGCTAGATGCAGTGGCTCACACCAATAATCCCAGCACTTTGGGGGGCAGAGGCAGGAGGACTGCTTGAGGCCTGAAGTTTAATAACAGCCTGGGCAATATAGCAAGGCCCTACCTCTACCAAAAAATAAAAATAAAAATAAAAAATTAGCAGGGCATGGTGGTGTGAATGCTGTCCCAGCTACTCAGGAGGCTGAGAAGAGAGGACTACATAAGCCCAGGAGCTGGAGGCTGCAGTGAGCTACGATCATGCCGTTGCAGTCCACCCTGGGAAACACAGCAAGACTCATCTCTAAAAAAAAAAGTGGAGAACTTCATCTGCTAATCTAATGTAATTGGAGTGGTAAATATTAAAACGTTTGATAATATACAAGTGTTGTCAAGGGTGAGATTAGGGTAAACCGATATAATTGTTGGCTGAAGCATATGACAGTATAACCTTTTGGGAGAGCAATCTAATAATAGCTAACAAAATTTAACATGCCGCAATGAAGCAAGTCTATAGAGTTTTTTCTACAAATATTTACATATGTGTGCAAAGGTTACACACAAGATTATGCACAGTAGCATTGTTAATAATAGAAAAAGATGGAATTAATTTAAATTTTTCAGTAGAGAACTACTACAAAAAATTATGGCACATCTATACAATAAAATCCTATGCAGTTGTTAACAAGAATGAAGTAGTACATCTATATAAATGCACATAAATTGAGGTTTAAGATGTATTAAGTAGATAAAGCAAAGTGTGAAATGCTCCCATGTATATTACTTACATAGAAATATTGGGTGGAATACCCAGGACACTGTAATTTCAAGGGACGGAGGCTGAGGTTTTGAAAAAGCAACTTAATTTTCTTTACACACCGTTTTTGTATTTTATGTATTTATACCAAACATGTAGATAATTTTCTCAATAAACACCTTCAGACATTCTTTATTTACCGTAAGATACATTCTTAAAAATGTAACTGAGATAATCATTTCTAGAATTTCTTGATCACAGGTTATTTTTTTCTGTTACATGTAGTGTTAGGAATAATTCTGTCTTCAAAGTCCTTAAACAGTACTTTAATGACTCATGGGTGACATAAGTATCTCATAAGACATATTTTACTTAGCTTTTATTAAAAATTGTCTACTGTCTGGATACTCAGGCACTAAATTCTAGGTACATTTCCAGAAGATTATATTGTATTGATGAAAGTAAATGACTGGTAAGAAGTTGGCAGATACTTCACAGTCAAGAGCCAACAAGGAAATTAATGGCTGAGGTGAGAGAACACAGGGCCAAAACGATTAAATGGTATACTTTCAGAAAATTAATATATTACATTTTTAATAGCAATATGCTACAACTATATAAACCGATCTAACAAATACTGTACACCTGAAGATGTTTTTAGCACTCCTTATATATTGATTCCTATTTTAAAGACAAAATTTTTTGACTGGAATGGAGAAATGCCGATCATGTGAAATAAGGATTTTTATAGTGCTGCAACTTTGATCCTTATTGTGCATTAATTTATAAAGGATTCCTTCATGTTGAGAAATTTGAAAATTCATCAAAAGAAAAAATCTCCATAAATGTGAGTTTTACTTTACTACTTGAAACTGTAATAATCTAAAAAGGAATGCAATTCCTATTTTATTGTTTATCACTATTAAACAAAACATGTGAAAAACTTTAGAGCATAGTTACAAAAAAGATGGGTTTTGGAGTCACACAGAATTCAAGTCCTGGTTCTTAGATTAACTACAGAATACTGGGAAAACTAACCCATCCCTGTGAGCCTTATTTCCTCATGTATAAAAGGGAGAAAACATGAAGTATATTTAGCATCTTACGAGGTTGTTGTATTAAGTAAAAAAAAAACAAAGAAAAACACATAATGCATTTTGCACAATACATGACCAACAGTAAGAGTTAAACAAAAGGCAGCTCTCACTACTACTAATACTACTCTTCAATTATCCAGCATAGATGAGGAATAAAATGTTCTAGATAACGTTTTCCTTTACTAGACAAATTCTTACATACATGCCAAATTTTAAGCATCACCACTTTGTATTTTACTCACTTGGGGCAATTTCTTCCAAAATACTTACTTTTTTGTTACCTTAGGGGTCAATAAATATAAAGTCATGTTTTGGTGCCTGGCACTAATAACTTTGTCTAGATTAACATGCTTATTTTATAGTCCCAGTATGGTGAGTTCAGGTCATATTACATTTGGAATGTTATATTTAGGTCGGGGCATGGTTCAAGAGACAATGAATGCCAGACTAGAAGGTGCATAAAAAGAACAATCAGAACAGTGAGGTGTGTGAAAACCCTAACATATAAAACCAGGTTAAGGAATGATGTCTATTTAGTTTGGAGAATATTTGAGATGAAAAAATAAGTATTTTCAAATATTTTAAGGGTGTCATGTGAAAAACTATGTAAATTCATTCTGTATTATATCAGAGGACAAAAATAGGAACAACAGATATGTTACAGATACATGAATTAAATATTAATATGGCTGCTTTGATTATATGACTGACAAGCTTTATTTCAATTCCAAGATTCTGTGACCTATATACACTAAAAAAGAAGGAAGGAAATTATGGTTATACACTTAAATAAGGACTCTTGTCACTTTAAAGATGAACTGAAATATGATTTACTAAATCGTTACTTGTGTTTCAATAAAAAGATAATGACAAAATGATGTGATATATACGATGGACTTAGTATTTCAATTTCCCAAACTGATCCCTGTAATAATCCCACTTTAAATACTGAGATTCTCCAAAAAAATCAATTCACATTAATTTTAGTCTTTTTTAAAAAATGGAGCACAATGCACTGTAAACATTTTTAAGTTATAAGAGCTACATGTTCAGATATATTTGCCTAATTTATTTCAATTTCAGATCAACATTAGAATTTAAAATAGAACTTAAGTCAATTCCTCTCTAATTTATCTTAAGTTCTGTCGTGTTAGTGATTTAAATAATTTTGGAATGGGAATTGGATAAAATGATTATGCACAACAGAAAACAATGATAGAGGAGAGCAAAGCATGTATTTTGTACTAACCAATTAGAAGAACTGTTCCAATGGCTAAACCTCCACCTGGAAATGAAACAAAACCAGAAGAAAATTAATTTACCTTTTCCATTATCTTTAACATAAAAGTTAGGCTTTATGAAGGAAAGGCACTTCAGTAACTTTAAAACTGCAGTTGTGAACAACATTTTAATTGCCTTTGCAATACTTTGCTCAAGGTGCTATTATAAAATAATTACATATTATATGTAATTACACACTACACATTACAATTACTTTCTTTTCTTTTTTTTTGAGATGGGAGTCTCGCTCTGTCGCCCACACTGGGATGCAGTGGCACGATCTCTGCTCGGCTCACTGCAACCTCCCCATCCTGGGTTCAAGCGATTCTCCTGCCTCAGCCTCCTGAGTAGCTGGGATTACAGGTGCCTGCCACCACGCCCGGCTAATTTTTGTATTTTTAGTAGAGATGGGGTTTTACCATGTTGGTCAGGCTGGTCTCGAACTCCTGACCTCATCTGATCCACCTGCCTTGGGCTCCAAAAGTGCTGGGATTACAGGCGAGAGCCACCATGCCTGCCCTACAGTTACTTCCATAATATACTGTACTATCCTCCTTTCTTCTATGATAGAACCATACAGCATTCAACATAACTGTGGTTAAGCACTCCAATAATGTTATATTTAGCACTTGTTAACTCAAGACTTAAATGTGCACGGTAACTTTACTACAGAAGTAGTAAACATAGATAAGATTATAGAAATGCCACATTAATAGTTATCTTCAAATTTAGTAAGATTTTAAGTAAAGAATTGATAATTAAAGCTATTTCTTCTTTATTATGAATAATATACACAAAGTCTGGACATGCTCTAAATATATTTACAATTTAAAAGGAACGTATTTGCCATTTCAAACAAAAAAAGATCATCATTACAAAATACATTTTCAGTATTACTAGACCAGTGTTCTTTTACATATCTGAATTAGGCCGGGCACAGTGGCTCAGACCTGTAATCCTAGCACTCTGGGAGGCTGACGTGGGCGGATCACTTGAGGTCAGGGGTTCAAAACCAGCCTGGACAACATGGTAAAACCCTGTCTGTACTAAAAATACAAAAAAATCTGCTGCATGTGGTGGCACATGCCTGTAATCCCAGCTACTTAGAAGCCTGAGAAACGGGAATTATTTATTTATTTATTTATTTTTGAGACAGAGTCTCACTCTGTCGCCCAGACTGGAGAGCATTGGCACGATCTCGGCTCACTGCAAACTCTTGCCTCCCGAGTTCAAGTGATTCTTCTGCCTCAGCCTCCAGAGTAGCTGGGATTACAGGCGCCTGCAACTAGACCCAACTAGTTTTTTGTATTTTTAGTAGAGACGGGGTTTCACTATCTTGGTCAGGCTGGTCTTGAACTCCTAACCTCGTGATTCGCCTGCCTGGACTTCCCAAAGTGGTGGGATTATAGGCGTGAGTCACCGTGCCCAACCTGAGACACGAGAATTTTTTAAACCTGGGAGACGAGGTTGCTGTCAGTTGAGATCGCACCACTACACTCCAGCCTGGGCAATAGAGTGAGACTGTGTCTCAGAAAAAAAAAAAAAAATCTGATTTATGGTAATATAATCATGAAATATATAATTCAAATGGTGAATCATTAAAAATCAATTTAAAAATTAATTTTAAGGCTAGGCGCAGTGGCACACACCTGTAATCCCAGTACTTTGGGAGGTCGAGGCAGGCGGATCACCTGAAGTCGGGAGTTTGAGACCAGCCTGACCAACATGGAGAAACCCCGTCTCTACTAAAAATACAAAAGTAGATGGGCATGGTGGTGCATGCCTGTAATCCCAGCTACATAGGAGGCTGAGGCAGGAGAATCGCTTGAAACAGGGAGGTGGAGGTTGCAGTGAGCCAAGATTGCACCATTGCACTCCAGTCTGGGCAACAAGAGCGGAACTCTGTCTCAAAAAAAAAAAAAAAAAAAAAAAATTAAAGAACTTAGAACTACACTAAGACATTTGAGTACTAATACTTTGCTGTTCACTCCATTTGTAAAACTAGTACCATTTTAATTAATATCTCAAACACAAATTCACTTAAAAATTTAAAAACTGAATATCAAAGAATAGAAACGTATTTAAAGTATAATTTTAAAAATACTCAAAGTTAGGCCAGGTGCGGTGGCTCACGCCTGTAATCCCAGCACTTTGGGAGGCCAAGACGGGTGGATCATGAGGTCAGGAGTTCAAGACCAGCCTGGCCAATATAGTGAAATCCAGTCTCCACTAAAATTTTAATACAAAAAAAAATTAGCCAGGCATGGTGGTGGGCGCCTGTAGTCCCAGCTACTTGGGAGGCTGAGGCGGGAGAATTGCTTGAACCCAGGAGAGGGAGGCTGCAGTGAACTGAGATCGCACCACTGCACTCCAGCCTGGGCGACAGAGTAAGACTCCAGAAAATAAAAAATACTCTAAGTTGTTGGACAACTGGAGTCGATGTTAATTGTTTGGTTTTTGTATACAAATCTGAAAGAAACATTTAGAACACCAATAAAGAACTTTCCACAAAAAAGTTTTGTAGTCACATTTGTCATGTAGAAAAACTTAGTAACAAAAGTTCCTTTGATAGGCTGGGTACGGTGGCTCACACCTGAAATCCTAGCCCTTTGGGAGGCCAAGGCAGGCAGTTCACATAAGCTCAGGAGTTCGAGACCATCCTGGCCAACATGGCAAAACCCCATTAGCCAGATGTGGTGGCCCGCTCCTATAATCCCAGCTACTCAGGAGGGCTGAGGCAGGACAGTCACTTGAACCCGGGAGGCATAGGTTGCAGTGAGCTGAAATCATGCCACTGCACTCCAGCCTGGGCCACAGAGCAAGACTCTGTCTCAAAACAAAAAAAAAGTTCCTTTGATAGTGTTTATTTTCTGCCTTGCAAAAAAAGCATAACTATTATGTTTTAAACAGTTTGAAATCTGGTAACACACGTGCACCTAGAATAATATGCAACATAAGACTTATGCTAAGCGATTTACAGTGAGGCTAAACATCAATTTTATGACAATATGTAGAACATTTCAAACTCTTAAGGAAGGAAATAATGAAAATACCTAGTATATTTAAATGTTTCAATGTTTAAGTTTATATATTTATAAGACTTCTTAAGTTTACATTTAGACAGGTTCCTTCATTACAGCATTTAAAGTCATATCAGACTACATAGGATAACTTTAATTTTCAGATGAAAAGATAAACATAAGCTGATATATATATATCATGATAGCCATCAAAAAGGATCAGGTCCAGGTGCGGTGGCTCATGGCTATAATCCCAGCACTTTGGGAGGACAAGGTGAGCAGATCACTTTAGCTCAAGAGTTTGAGACAAGCCTGGACAACACGGCAAAACTCCATCTCTACAAAAAATACAAAAATTAGCAAGGCGTGCTGGCACCTGTAGTCCCAGCTACTTGGGGGGCTGTGGCAGGAGGATCAATTAAGCATGGGAAGTCATGGCTGCAGTGAGCAGTGTTCGCGCCACTGCACTCCAGCCCAGGGAAACAAGGTGAGGCCCAGTCTCAAACAAACAAATGGATCAGAACAAAGGGTTTGCTTTGGTATAAGATTAGATTAAATGTTTAATTTTATAGTGCCACACTAATGTTTTTATCCATTTGAACATCTTATATCACACTTCCTTACTTTCCTACTTTCCCTTAAATGCAAAAATAAACATTTAAATACACAATAGCCTTTTTGTGTACATATAAGGAGATGAATTGATGTAAGCATACAAGAGACATTATGGTGTCTAAGCTAGAGTAGGCACTATTAAAAAGTTTCTTACTTTAACCTCTTTCCCATAGGGAGGATTTAGTTTTCTTATCTAACCTCCTGAGTTACATTTACGTCTCCCCAAATAAGGAATTTATATAAGGCCTCCACTGGGACAGACAGAGAAGGAAAGATTTTTTTAACACTCACTATGGGACAATGAGAACAGATCATGTAAAAGTTTTCCAATTAAACGAAGTGATTACCAAATAGAGGTGTCTGGCCTAGAAAGGTACTCAGGAAGGGCTACCTTTACCATTTTGGCAATTCCTCCTTTTTTGTGGGGGGTGGGGGGACAGGGTGTCGTCGTGTTGCTCAGACTGGAGTGCAGTGGTGCGATCATGGTTCACTGCAGCTTCAACCTCCCAGGCTCAAGCGGTCCTCCCATCTCAGCCTCTGAAATAGCTGGGATTATAGGAACATGTAACAATGACTAGCTAATTCTTTTTCTTTTTTAATTCTTTCGTTCTTTGTAGAGACAGGGTTTCATTATATTGCTCAGGCTGGTTTTGAAATCCTGGGCACAAACTAGTCTCCAGCCTTGGCCTCACAAAGTGTTGAGATTACAGGCGTGAGCGACCACATAGCCTAAAAAATCTTATGTGTATTAAAATTCTAATGTTTAGAAAATCTGAACATTAAGACATAATGGGGACAGATTAAAAACATTTTTATCAACCAAATATCTTCTCAAACTTCTTTTACAAAAAGGTAAGAAGGCTCTATCATGTAAATTCGCTAGATTCACATTTAGATTTGCTCTGGTAAAGTTTGATCATTGTGAAGGATAGTTGTGGGAAGTAAGATGTAACATTAACTAACTTAAACTTATTAACAAATTTAAAGCTTTTAAAAATCAAACTTTTATTCTATGTGCTTTAAGAGAAATAATTTTGACCTATACATATATATATACATGCATACAGCAGCAAAATTTCTCGATTATTCTAAACTTGAGTTTAGTGAGACATGATCTCAAAACATTTCCACAAGATACCTTTGTATAAGGTATTTTGATGTCTCTTACTTGATAAATGGAAGGTCTAGCTGTATTTTAACTTAAAAATGTGAATGTTTGTAGCCGTGCTCCCACCAAACAATAAATAAATAAAAAGCTAAAACAACCAACCACCCACAACAGAGTATTCTGACATATTCTTTGAAAGCTGGCTTTTAACTTACTTTTAAATTTAGTAATCCATTAGTAATTTTATCTAATTCCAAAAGCAACATAGACTTCACACTAATAGTTCCCAATTAAAATGGAAATATCTTTTCCCAATAGTCCACTACAACGTATTACAGATAATAGGGTAAGGAAGCAATCATCTTATTTTTGTAATGAAAACAAACAAAAAACTACTAAAATGGCCTTGTTTACTACTTCCTCTCCCCTTTCATCCTAACTTAGAAAAATTACCAACACACTTTCTAAGCCACTAAGCAAAATAAACTCTTCTTTTTTTGAGACGGGGTCTCACTGCCACCCAGGCTGGAGTACAGTCGTGTGATCACTGCTCACTGCAGCCTTGTACTCCCCAGGCTCAGGGATTCTTCCCCATCAGCCTCCTGAGTAGCTGGGACTACAGGTGTGCACCATCAAGCTTGGGTAATTTTTGAATTTTCTGAAGAGCCAGGATCTCTCTGTGTTGCCCAGGTTTGTCTCAAACTCCCAGGTTCAAGCGATCCATCCATCTTGGCTTCCCAAAGTGCTGGGATTATAGGTGTGAGCTACCACACGCGGCCAGCAAATAAACTCTTGGTTTTACTTCTAGATGTCTTTAAGATGTATACTTACTTACAGCTTACTAAAAATAAAAATAGAGTACCTCATGTACACAAAAGAATATAAGATGTTGAAAGGTTAAAGAATAGTGACTACTCTTCAATAATTATGACACAATTATTGGCTGGGCAAACATGAGAATAAAAATAAAGGTTTGAAAGGTTAAAGATTCTCAGCAAGCTTGATATTTTAAAGAATTAATTTCATCAAGATTTTACATCTTTTAAAAATAGGGATTTTTTCTTAAAACCAGAAAAGATATTTAATACTTAAGAAATAATATTAGAATTAATTTAAGATCTTGTAAATGCCAGGATCTTCCCATCTTACGATTTTTAAAATCATAAGACAATGAAAGGGCTTTTGTTGTTGTTTCAATTCGTGCAATAGTAAGACAATCATATTAGTACTATTAATATTTTAAAGGAACAACATTCAATCCCCACAGTCTCCCCAGTAGAAACCTCTGATTAAGCTATAAATTTTGGGTAAATGAGGTCAAATTAATACAGTAGAATATGAAAGCCTTTCTTCAATGTTAAAGAAAGTAAAAGGGAAAAGAAATGAAAGTCAGGAAAAATAACAGTGATTTATGCCACTCCTTTCCAGAGCTCTATATAAAGGAATAATTTTGCTTAAAATTATAAAAAAGTATTTTTGGGAAAATGCAACGTAAAAAAAAGTTCATATTGTTTCCTTGGTTCATAGCAATAGCCTTAACTACTTAATTAATGCTGGACCTCAAATTAAATCGCATTTATTTTGATAACAAGTCTATTTTTTCTTCCCCAAGCGTTATGAAACATAGTGACTACTCTTCATTATGACACAATTATTGGCTGGGCAAACATGAGAATCAAAATAAAGCTAGGAACCATGAATAGTTCTTTTTTTTTTTTTTTTTTTTTTTTTTTGAGGCGGAGTCTCGCTCTGTCGCCCAGGCTGGAGTGCAGTGGCCGGATCTCAGCTCACTGCAAGCTCCGCCTCCTGGGTTTACGCCATTCTCCTGCCTCAGCCTCCCGAGTAGCTGGTACTACAGGCGCCCGCCACCTCGCCCGGCTAGTTTTTTGTATTTTTAGTAGAGACGGGGTTTCACCGTGTTAGCCAGGATGGTCTTGATCTCCTGACCTCGTGATCCGCCCGTCTCGGCCTCCCAAAGTGCTGGGATTACAGGCTTGAGCCACCGCGCCCGGCCGAATAGTTCTATAGATTAAGTCACATGAAAGAATTTTACATAGCAATAAAAAATACATTATTCTTAAATGTATGCTAATTATATTGGTTGGTAAAATACCATAACCAAGATTGTTTTAAATACGTAGTCCAAGCTCAATGTATATTATCCCATGATACACATTAACATAATAAAGGAAATAAGCCCAATAGTGTTTACTTTTTGACATCAATGTTAAAAAATGGCTGCTACCATTAAGCTTCTTTCAGAGTACTCTCCCTAGAGTATTGTTTACCTCAAATCCCTATCCGACATTCCCCTGACTATCAAAATTTAACAGCACAGAGGTCAAATCTGCAGTTACCCTTACTTTAAGCATTTTTCTGGAGGATGAAGTTGTGGATAATTCTCCCAGGTTAGATACATGGTCCTAAGATGGAGTATACCTTTTATGGGGAATGGGGTTGGGAGGCAGGGGGAAATTCTGTCAGAATCCTTTAGCTGTTACAATCTTTCTTTGGAAACCCCTGGAAGTGAAATGGAGTACCTCTTCAATTGATGGAATACCTATCTTTCCTTTTCCAAAATATAAGTGTTATTTTCATATAGTGTCCTCAAATAACAATATAAATATCCCAGAAGGGCAAGGCTGAGAAAATGGGTTAGATAATCTGAGAATTAAAAAAATTTTAATGTAGCTAACTTGGGAAATGTATATCAATATCTCATAATAAAATTAGGTTGTCAGAACAAAAACATTATATATTAGGTCATTTGAAAGATGCAGATATTGAAAATTTTCAAATTTGTAAAACACTGGAATAAGTAATGGAAGTATAAGTGTATCATCAAATGACTAACAATTAGCACGTATGATGCCTTTCAAATATATTTTGCATCTATGTTTAAAATGACAATGACATCATGATGGCAGTAGTAAAATGTCACCGTACTACATGGAAGCTATAATATTTACTTGTTACACAGTAACCACATAATATATTTAGGCAATACTCACAATATTACAGCATAGTCTTACCATTCTAACACCATAACATCCTATTATCATTACCTTTTGTCACAATATGGTCATATTAGGCTTGTCACAGCTTGAGTCAAATAACATTTTCGAGTAATAACAGTCTAAATTGCTTATACAGAAAATCAGAATACAAAAATGTCATTAAGAGGTTAAAACTAAAATACTTCTGGACATATTTATTTTTCAAGATGTAGTCAATTATATTATAACCTCTTCAACTTTTGTGCACTTTGAGAATTAACTGCATACATGCAAAATATATTTCAAAGTATTCAACAACCAATACTGTTTCCATCATCTTAAGGAACAGTAATTTTAGTATAAGCTTGTTATACTTAAATACCCTACTAGAGTATCCCATTCCAAGCAAATATGGAAAATTTAAAAGTTACTGTTCAAGTTTGTATCTCTGAAGAAACACATATAGAAGGTGCTTTGGGTTCTCTTTTTTGTGGGTACTTTAAGAGATGATAGTTAAATCATTAATCCGAGGTTCAATAAATGGTCAAAACCCCTGGAAAGAATTCCTAAAAATTTTAGACCACTGTAGCCTAGTGCACAGAGCACTAAATTTGAAGCCTAAAGATCAGTCCACATGGTCACTGGTTTTGTGAGACTGTTCATATCACTTAATTTGTTTTAGAGCTCAAACATGAAACTCCATCCTACATGTTTCATAATTTCTTGTCTCAGTTTTTTCTACACATTATTTTTCTTGTAATCAACAACTTATTGAGAACCTACTAAGTGCCAGGAAGTATGCTAGGAACATTTTGTTATTCTAATGAGGAACTAAAGACATTATAATAGAAACATAACCTTTTCGTTTGGAAAGTTTTAGTACCAAGTAAATGAAGTTACATATCCCATTGAATTAAAAAATATGTAAGGCCTACAAATAGCTTCCAAACTTAAAGTTCAAATGTAAGAGGATATCAACTGAGGCTCACAAGGGAAAAACGGAGAACTAAATATTTGCTAACTAGATATTTTGAATCACTTCTGTTTACAGTACCATGCAACTCAGGAGGAAAATATACTTGAAACAATTAAGTGAAAAATACTTAAACCTATGTAAAAATAACTGGGAAATGAAATGACAGAAGCAAGAAGCCATACTCTTTTTCATAGGTTGCTTGTCTTCTTCTTTTCTCTGCACTAAACCCATGAAAAGCCTATTTTGAGGGGGAAAATAACCGAAAGAAATGTCAAGCGAAGTACAAGAACAAGCAATGACAGCTATATTTTATGAAAGTGTACAAGATTTAACAGACACATATCACACACTATGAAAAAAGTTATGAAATGTAAACACAGACGGGTTTTAATGAAACAGCATTCAGATAGAAATTAATCTAGAAGCTTTATTAACACAGCAAATCTGTCCTACCAACCTAATCTGGTCAATCCTTTCAATATAACAGTTATGAAACCAGCATATTCTTCAGCAGGCTTCTCATAAAAAATTCCAGAGATTTTAAAGGAAAGCCTAAGAACTAGACTTCCTTTCCTCGTTAAAATGTGAGTTAAATTTAGAGATGTCGAATGGAATGCACTAGTAATCAATACTGGGAAGCAAAATGTATATAGAAAAAATAAACAAAAAATACATACACAGATTTAACGCAGACACAAGTATGACTAAGTATCAACGACAAGCTCTGAATACTTTATAAGGATTATGTGTCAACATACGCCTTTAACATATACGCTCTCTTAAAGCCAAAATGTTTTAAGATTTATAACCAGAGAATAGGCAGTCTAACGGTCAAAGAGGGGAAATCATTTTTTTCCACCATCTTCTAATGAAGCCTGTCTCCCACAATTATAAAAACTTTTGTAGTTGGTCTAAACCGTGAGCTGCCTGGAGACAGCAGAAGGGAGGTATCCTGAATGAAAGCCCATCTCCATAAATTAATGTCTTCCCTTGACGAGAAAGCATTTCAGGGTAAAAAGCATGTACGAATTCCGCCGTAATCTGAAAAGGGGTTGGAGGGCAGGGAACGAAATAGGGAGCGGGAGCACTAAAACATGTTTAGTTAACAGCGCTCAGAAGTCTCCACACAACCCGTATTCCCCTCCATCTCAATCAGACTAGGCTATTCTCTCCTCCTCTGAAGGTTTAGAGGTCAGAGAGAGATGTGGGGTCAAAGTGGCTTCCCCGACAGGTCCCCTCCCTAAGTTTCCCCTCGGTTGAGCCCACATCTCCGCTCTGAACCGACCTAAGAGCTGGTCCAGGGCTGGGAGCCCGGTTGATACCAGCAGCTGTCCATTCCGCACCGATGGTCGCGTGCCCGCAATGGACACCAGTCGAGGGCCGCTGTCGTTGGTCCCGCTGGCTCTAGGACCCCTCCTCTGGAAACTGGTGACATTGCTCTTGCTGGCTGTCGCCACTGCAGACCCAGGACTCCCCGCGCCACTGCCGCAGGTTGCCACTGCCGCCATCTTAGAGCCTGCAGTGTTAACCCAATAGGAACTCTGGGAACGCAAACCCCCGGCCTGTCAGAACCAGTCCCAAACTCCCGCCTCCTCGCCCCAACCGCGGCTCTCGTAACCAATAGGACTGAGACGTCCCTCCCGAGCCAACCAATGGGAAGGCGTATTGCTGAAAAGTGCGCTCTACGTAAGGACGGTCGACTTTGGCGGGGCCCAGGTGAGAAAGGCCCACCTGTGTCCTGTTTGAAGGTCTTCAGGGTTCTTTGGGGCCCGAGGTAGGTAATTTCACGTAACGTTCTTCTCCTTTTGAGTGCCTTCATTCACACTGAGTTAAAGAAAAGGTTGGTGAACCGATAAACCCTTAGGGCTTATCAAGCAATTGGTAGTATCTTGCACCTTTCTCCGCTGTGTGTGAGGAGAGACTTTTTTTCCTGCTCATTTATCTTCTGATTTCTGACAGAAAATTCACTCCGTGTTCTCCACGATGTCTTTTTCTTAATTTTGTGTTATACGGAAAGGATGGGATCCCTTACCTTAATGAGTTGGTTGCTGAGCGTCCGGGCTTAGTTCGCTAGTGCCTACTGGTAGGTGGTTTGGATTTAAATCTTAGAGCGAAAACTCTTGAACTTTGTGGTTTTCCTGTGTCTGACAAAATATACCTCTCTGACAAGTTCCGATAAGAAGCTTTTGTTAATTTTAATTAGTGTGTCTGGAAGTCTTGAATGTCTGTCCTAAGCGGTGTAAATGACAAGTGTTACTCTGACAACCTTTTTCACACATTTAATTGTCGTTTGCTGTTAAAGGAGCTGCAAATAACAGAAAATACTTAGGGTTTCTTTCCCCAAAAAAGCTGCTAGGAAGAATTAGAAGTAAATCTACTTTATTTTGTGAACCCTGAATCGAGAGTTTATTACTAAAATATGAATTTTATGGGTGGAAAAAACATGTATTTTGAGTTGTATTTTTGTGTTTAAATTTTTTCTCAAAACTGAGCAGGTACAGTGGCTAAGTAATGTTTAAAGGCAATCATGATTGACAAATGTCTAAATTAAAAAGAACTCCCAGATCATTACTACACTACTGAGTTATTGACTTTTGACAGTGATCTGTGATACCTTTTAATTAGAGCCAAACCTCGTTGAAATTCTTGCCATCGAATTGTTTTAAATTTCACTGACCTGTTGAAATTTTTGGGCTGATTTTATTTGATAAATTGAAATTAGTATTGTTAAATAGTGACTGGAGTTTTTCATTTGGGGAAGATTTTTGTTTGCTTGTTTTTTAGAACCATGTTTGGGATAAAACCCTGTTTCACAATATATCAACTGGAAAGCTTTGATCAAGGTTGCTTTCATATTGAATCTTTAAGTTACTCAATAAATAGCTGTTGAGTGATTACTGTCCGTTTGGACTTAATCTTGTCATTTTTAGACCTATGGTAATAAAAATGGTCTCATCTGGAGAAGATAAAATTAACATATAGAAAACAACATAGTACTTAAAATGAACACATTAAATAGTATGTGCTAATTTTATCCTGTAGTAAATAAGCACTAGGAAGACCAAAACAAAAAGTGACAAATCAGTCCAATATCAGATAGAAACTTCTTGAATATTTTTTTTCTTCAACTTTTACTTTAGATTCTGGGCTTCATGTGCAGGATGTGCAGGTAAATGTGTGCTGTGATGGTTTGCTGCACAGATCAACCCACCACCTAGGTATTAAGCCCAGCATCCACTAGCTATTCTTCCTGATGCTCTCTGTTCCCCCACCCCTACAAATATTTTTGATGCTGTGAACTTTTTGAAATACTACATATAATAATTATTTTTTTGACAGATGGCATTGTTTTGTGTACCTCATGATGCTATGAAGTGTATGTACATTCTGGAATGGTTAAATCTATCTAATTAGCAATGTATTACCTCACATAGTTATCATTTTTGTGGTAAGAGTACATAACATCTACACTCTTTACATTTTTTTAAAGAATACAATATATCATCATTATAGCCAGCTTGCTATAAATTCATGTTATATAATAGATTTCTTGAAATTTATTCCTCCTACCTAACTGAAATTATGTATCCTTGACCAAATTCTCTCCATCCCCCTGCCAACCATCCTGGCCTCCGGTAAACACCATTATACTCTCTGTGAGATTAACTATTAGATTCCACCTATGAGTAAGATCATGTGATATTTGTCTTTCTGTGTCTGGCTTATTTCACTTAACATAATGATATAATTCGTTTTTATAGGCTTCTATACTACATATTCCCTTGTTTCCTACTGTATTTACTTAAATACAAAAAAAAAAGCATATTTATCCTATGCTTATATACCAGATATATATCCTATTTTCATGAATACTTTGGTGTGTATATAGATCATCTTTCCAGAATTATAATCCAAGTTGAAGTTGGAAAATAATTCTTCAGTTCTAGTAATGAGGCAAACAAAGCACCACTATCATCATCTTGGGAAAACGAAAGATTGAGACCATCCTGGCTAACATGGTGAAACCTCGTCTCTACTAAAAAATACAAAAAAAAATTAGCCAGGTGTAGGGGCGGGTGCCTGTTGTCCCAGCTGCTTGGGAGACTGAGGCAGGAGAATGGCATGAACCCAGGAGGTGGAGCTTGCAGTGAGCTGAGATGGCACCACTGCACTCCAGCCTGGGCGACACAGCGAGACTCTGTCTCAAAAAAAAAAAAAGTTATATATTTAGGTGTGTTATTAATTAATTAATTCTTTATGAAGGACATACTAAATTCTACGAAGTGCAACAGAGCTCAGGTTACAGGAGAAAAAAAATACTGTCTCTGTACTCTTTGAGTTCACAGTTGGGGAAGATAGATGGGTAAACTGGTTAATAAAGTACAGTTGATCCTTGAACAATGTGGGGATCGGGGTGGGGGTGCTGACCCCCACACCCGTGTAGTTGAAAACGCACATGTAACTTTTGACTCCTCCCAAACTTAACTGCTAATGGTCTATTTTTGACTACTGGAAGCTGTACCAATAACATCTGTGGTTTAACACATAATTTGTGTGTTATATATATTATGTACTGCATTCTTACCATAAAGTAAGCTGGAGAGAAGAAAATGTTAAGCAAATCATCAGAAGAAAATATATTTGCCATACATTAAGTGGAAGTGGATCATTATACAGGTCTTCATTCTTATTTTCTTCGTGTTGAGTAGGCTGAGGAGAAGAAGGAAGAGGAGGGGTTGGTATTGTAGTCTCAAGGGTGCCAGAGATGGAGAAGGTGGTAGGGGAGGCAGGACAGGTAGACCCACTCAATATAGCTTTATGGGAATACATACTACTTTGTCTTTTGCTTTTTCAACTCTCAAAAAATGTTTTTGTACAGTACCAATTCTTCCACGGTTTGCTTTAGTTACAGTATCTGTGTTATAGGAGGGGTCCATGTCAGAAGAAGTCAAAGCAGTCTTGAATAACTGGAAGACTTCTGCCAGATTGCCTAATGTCAGTTTGTTTTCTGGCACTGCTTCTTCGTCTTTCATATCATCTGGCACTGGTTTGGAAGCATTCATCTCCATCAAGTCATCTTCTGTTAATTCCTCTGGTGTGGTGTCTATTAGCTGTTGAATTTCTGCAAGATCCCTGTCTTAAACAACTGTTCCCTCCCGACGTTTTTTTTTTTTTTCTTTTCTCCATGTCCACAATGTTTCCCATAACTTCCTTGATTGACTGTTGTAAATCCTGCAGGAAACCAATTTGAGATATACCAGAAAACATAATGAACATGGTAGGCAACTAGCACCTTCTGATACAAGTGGACACCTCTTCAGTTGTTTTTTCAGTGGCTTCCCTAGCTCTGGAGTCCATATCACTGTTGTGTCTGTGCAGGTAAAGTATATAGCAGAGATACTGTGAAGGTTCACTACTGGGCCTGCTGGTATTCTGGCAGCATGATTGAAGGAATGAATATTTAAGGTCATGTCTACACAGAGGGAGTTCCTCAACCTCCGGTAATTCCTTTTTTGCCTCCTTCCTGTCTTTATACTCACAAAGAGAAACTATAGTCCTGAGTTGTAGCATCACAGATTTCTTTTACCTGTTTTTCTACTTTTCTACTTTTGTTATACTCTCTACTTCTATGAGATCAACTATTAGATTCCATCTACTATTAGATTCCATGTTTGACTTGTTTTGCTTAACATTATTTTTGTGAAATGATCCTTGTTAATGTGTATCGTTGTGGCTGATCTATTCTTACTGCTGTATAGTATTATATAAATGCACTATAATTCATTATCTGTTCTACTGTTAAAAGGGGTTTGGATAGTTTCCCTTTTGTGGCCATTTCTTCAATGCAATTGTACCAGTTTATACTCTTACCAGGAGTATTTGGGAATTGTTGTTACTTCTTATCCCATCAACACAATATTTTTCTTTCTTTTCATTTCAGCTATTCTAAGAGGGTTGTGGTATGGCATTGTCATTTGGATTTGGACTGATGAAATTGAGCACCCGTTTATATGCTTATTGGCTGTTTGGGTAACCTCTATTGTGAAAGGGTCTATCTATATTTTTTAATTTTACAGATTTGGATTGTCTGCCTCTCTCCCGTAGATTTGTAGGAGTTCTTTTATATTTTGGATAAGCGTTTGTTTTCAAATAAACTAATTACAAATATCTTCTATCAGTCTGTAGCTTGCCTTTTCATTTTCTTGTCTTTTGATTTCAGTCAAAATATATTCTGACTTAACAATTTTTTCTTTGTGGCTAGTGCTTTATGGCTATGTTTGCCTACTCCATAACTTCGAAGATGATCTCCATGTTTTTTTTCCTAAAACCCCTAATGTTTTACTTTTAAATATTTATGTCTGTACTTTGTTGGAATTCACTTTTTTGTGTTTGGTGTGAGGCAATGGTAAAGATGCATTTGTTTTTCCTATGTTGGTATCCTATTGACCTAGCACCATTTATTGAAAAAATGATTCTTTCCTTGCTATATCGCATCATCACTTTTTTAATAAATAAAGTCACACATAAATTAGGCAGATTTCTTTCTGGACTTTTCATTGGTTAGTGTGTGTCTTCAGGTTCTTCAGGAGGCTGGCTTTCTTTCTCTCAGAATTTTAGCCACACTATACTGTGTTGACCTCAGGTTAAATCAGTAAAAATGGGAAACTCACCCTGTGGCAATTCCTTCTTACCTAAGTTTGACTACCCAGCAAAATCTGTTTGCTTCTATTAAATCTGTAGAGCCTTCACGTAATTGATTTTTGTGTTTTGTTCAGAGTTTATAGTTGTTACCTATGGTAGGATTGGTCTATTATAAGCTTACTTTGCCATACTGGAATGAGCTCTTATTATCCTTTTATGACTGTAGTGATTTCTTCTTTTATTTATTGCTGGTAAATAAATATCAGCAATTGACAATGAGTTTCTTTTCCTTTTTTTCCTTCATCGTTAATTTTGCTGGGGATTTTCCACTTAATCTTTAAAAAACCTCAAATTTGGCTTTATTGGTTTTTCTCAGTCTTTCTGCTTTCTATTTAATCAATTACCATTTATTTATCATTTGTTTCCTTCTACATTCCTTCGTTTTGCTGAGGTTTTGTTTCTCCTTCTTATACTAAAAGCTTAATTTATTGATTTTTTTGCCTTTTCTAATAGACTGTATGTACTTAAGGGTGTGCACTAGCTGCTCCTATAACTTACGGCATTTTATGTTTTCATCATTTATTTCAAAATATTTACTAATTTTTGTTTTGATTTTCTCTTTAGTCCGTGAATTATTTAGGACACTTTTGAAAGTACTGAAATACTGAATTATATTGGATGCCAGGAAAGCAGGAGTAAGCTGGCACTGATCAGGGCAAATGAGTAGTTGTATTCATCATAATTTTAGTGGATTTTAAAGTATAAATGGAAAACTGGGGTATTTGAATTAAAACTTAAAAAGCCATTGTATAGTCATGTCTTAGAATGTGCAGTGTAATAGGGTAAGTGTGTCCAAGGGTTTTAGTTCAAGGAGATTTGTCAAGTAAATCTATCTACAAGAAAAAATAAAGGCAAAGAAGATGTATTTAATGATCAACACAAAAACGTTAAAATTTTCAGCAAAAAAAGAAAAAGAAATTTCAGAGAATGGCCCAGCATTTGTGTATCATTCGGTTTGGGACTTTTCTTCATATTTGCATGTAGCCAACATGAGGAATTAAATAACGGCTGACTGGTGTTCCTTTTACATGTCAACCAGAGTCTCATAGACATAAAGCTACTGTGTTAATCAAAGCGTGTGTGATGTTCTAATTATCGTGGACATTTCTACTGAGATGTGATCAATTTCCCTTCAGTTTGAATAATTATGGAAGCCTGGGAGTAGGCCAGGTATTTAAAACTATTCCATATGAAAAAATCACTTCTACTGATTTTGCCTGAAGGGTCCCACAGGCTCCTGAAGCTCCTCTCTAAAGAAATAAATAAATCCTGAACCAATGGGTAGTGTTAGAGTAAAATTTATTATTTTGACTACTGTTTCTGAGTTTGTCTGGATATGAAGTATGTTTTGATGAGTTTCTTGCAGGATAAAATGAAAGTTAGATATCCTAGCAAACACTACTTTCATTAACTCAGAACCAAATTGGATCCGTTTATTACACAATTTATAAAATTACTAGTGCCTCTTGTTCTATATAATTATTCTACCTCTTTTTGAATTTGTTTTCTTAGGAAACTTTATTATTACTTTCAAATGTGATAGCATTCATTACGTTCTCAACCTTGAATTATTTTATAATCTATTCCACATCTATGTTCAAATTTAGTTTCTCATTTGTAGTACTACATCTTTGAATTTTCTCTCAGTTCGCATTTTTTCTTTCTGACTTTGAAGGACTTTAAAGGACTTTAAAGATATCTGTTTCAGTGGCATTTTCATACACCAAGGTATTTGATTTATGCATTAGTTATTTTCATTTCTTTCTTTCTTTTTTTTGATACAGAGTCTCACTCTGTTGCCCAGACTGGAGTTCAGTGGTATGATCTTGGCTCACTGTAACCCTTACCTCCCGGGTTCAAGTAGTTCTCATGCCTCAGCCTCCCAAATAGCTGGGATTACAAGCATGTGTTACCATGTCCAGCTATTTATTTATTTATTTATTTATTTATAGAGATGGGGTTTCACTGCTTTGGCCAGGCTGGGCTCCAACTTCTGGCCTCGAGTGATTCACCTGCCTTGGCCTCCCCAAGTTCTGGGATTACACGCATGAGCCACCATACTTGGCCATTATTTTCATTTCTAAAACCCCTAATTTCTGTCTTTTTCTGAATGTATTTCTTCTTCCTGCTTCTCTGAGTGTCTTATTCCGTTTTGTGCTGCTGTAACAGACTACCTGAGACTGGGTCATTTGTAATGAACAGAAATTTATTGGCTCACAATTCAGGAAACTAGGAAGTCCAAGATTGAGGGGCTGGTATCTGGCGAGGGTGTCTTTGCTGTGTTATCACATAGTGGAGGGGCCCAAGAGAGGGCAAGAAAGAACAAGAGTCAACTCTTAGCCTCAATCCCATTTATAATTTGCATTAATCCATTCATGAGGGTGGAGCCCTCAGACCTAACCACCTCCTATTTGGCCTCATCTCTCAACACTACTGCACTGGGAATTAAATTTCCAACACATGGTTTTTGGGGGACACATTCAGGCTGTAGCCCTTAGGTATGTTTTTTCAGTGTAGCAATTGTTAAAGCAATAATTAAAATGCAGTTATGATAATCTATTGTAATATCCAGATGAGCCCTGTCCAGTAGAACCTACTATGTTGATGGAAATATTCTGTATCTACATTATCCAGTACAATAGTCATTAAACACGTATGATTTTAGAGTACTTAAAATGTGACTGATGTGACAGAGTAACTGAATTTTAATCTTATTTAATTTTAGTTATTTTAAGTTATTTATTTAAACAGCTACATATGGCTAGTTTGTACTATATTAAATCACACAGCTCTAGATCAAGCTTTGGCAACCTTTTTCTATAAAAGACCAAATAGTAAATATTTTAGTCCTTGTGGTCCATATGGTCTCTATTACAACTTTTCAACTCTGCTGTGAGAGCACAAGAACTGTCACAGATAATGTGTAAATGAAGGAGCCCAACTGTGTCCCAGTAAAACTTTATTTGCCAAAACAGAGTCTGCAGAATTTGACTCATGGGCCCTAGTTTGGCAACCTCTGCTCTAGATTAAAAAAAAAAAAAAGATCTACAGCTCTATGTATTTTTATTTCATTTGCCCTGTGTTCCCTGTGTCCTTTCAACACCCTCCTTTTGGGGAGTGTGTGTATATGTGTGTGTATATGTGTATGTGTGTGTGTGTATGTAATAGATTTTTGGAGAGGAGACAGGAGTGTCTTTTCCTGAAAGTTTAGGAAGATTATACTCCTTTGGATTGTTCCTCTTCAACTGTTTCTCCGCCTTTTCTATTTTTTGTGAATGGGAGAAGGTGGTAGAGGACAGGCATATATTTTATGTTAAACTCTGTTCTTTTAATTATATGTCTCTTGTTTTACAGAGACATAGAATTTTTTTTTTCCTCCTTGAATTACCTCTGATTTCTCCAGGGTTGCTTATTCAGATTAGTTATTTTCATTATGGACCTTCTTTCTCATGCTCATGGTTTCCTTAAATGTTGGCTGTTTATTCATGTTGATAAGTAAAGGACCAGTGGAATAATATAGTAACTGGAGTGGGTTTTCTCTTTCTCTATTTCCCATCAAATCTTTAGCCTAAATGAAAAAAAAAAAAGACTGACCAATTTTCTTGTGGGTTGGTAGGACTTAATTTATTGGTGTGCTTTGTTTCAATGTGTATAATCAAGGAGCAAGTACACAGACCAGTCCTTCTCTAATAGCTAGATAAGGAGGCCCCTAACCTAGCTCTCCAACCTCCATACTTGGAGACCAAATTCTTCTCAGGCAGATTATATTTTTTTTACTTACTTATTTATTTGTTTAATCAGCCTCCAGAACTGCTGATTTAGCTGAGAACCCCTTTGGAGTCACAGGAAGAAACGTCTCATCTTCCTGAAGCATTCCTGTGTTTGTACTTGGCTAGGGATGGGCATACATATTCTGGGACCAGACGGTAAATATTTTAGGTTTTGCAGGTAATATGACCTCTTAACTCTGCCATGGGAAAGTAGCCAGAAATAACACTAACAAATGAGTATGACTGTGTTTAAATAACACTTTGTGGACACTGAAATTTGAATTTCATGTAGTTGTCACATGTTACAAAATATATGCTGTTTCTTTATTCTTTCAGTCATTTAAAAAATGCAAAAGCATGTGATGGGCTGGGAGATTTGCCCTGTGAACTATACTTTGCTAACTATGTGTGGACTGTCATTCAGTCCATTCTTTTCAACCTATCACTATGATTTTATATGCCCGGTCTTCCAGAAATTCTTGAAAATCTGTAGTGTGCCTTTCACTCCTTTTCTCAGCGTTTCTTTTTATTTTTTAAAACGTACTATTGTTTCAGTATAGTTTGTTGTTGTTGTTGTTGTTGTTGTTGTTCTGTTCTTTTTGAGACGGAGTCTTGCTCTGTCGTCCAGGCTGAAGTACTGTGGCGTGATCTCAGCTCACTGTAAGCTCCACCTCCTGGGTTCACGCCATTCACCTCCCTCAGCCTCCTGAGTAGCTGGGACTACAGGCGCCTGCCACCATGCCTGGCTAGTATTTTTATATTTTTAGTAGAGATGGGGTTTCAGCATGTTAGCCAGGATGGTCTCGATCTTCTGACCTTGTGATCCGCCCGCCTTGGCCTCCCAAAGTGCCGGGATTACAGGCGAGAGCCACCTCTCCCGGCCCTCAGTGTAGTTTTTGAAGAGGGTAGCAGTAAATTTATCTGCAGTTTTGAACCAGAATCCCATTTAGGCATGATATTTGAATCAAAACGCACATGGTAAAACTGAAATGTAAAGTATCTTCTTTAGTATCTTCTTCAGTATCTCCACTCCTCTATCCATGGATGTATTGGTGACTAATGATATTAAGTAATGTTTTTGTTGAATGCCTGTTGTAGTCTCTGTAATGTTGTGAATGCTTTATATATATTATTTAATCCTCACACATTTTATAGATGAGTGTGTTCAGAAATTAACGGAGTCACATAAAGGATAAGTAACTTGCCGGGCGTGGTGGCTCACGCCTGTAATCCCAGCACTTTGGGAGGCTGAGGAGGGTGGATCACAAGGTCAGGAGATCAAGACCATCCTGGCTAACATGGTGAAATCCTGTCTCTACTAAAAATACAAAAAATTAGCCAGGCGTGGTGGCGGGCGCCTGTAGTCCCAGCTACTCGGGAGGCTGAGGCAGGAGAGTGGCGTGAACCTGGGAGGGGGAGCTTACAGTGAGCAGACATCGCGCTACTTCACTCCAGCCTGGGCGACAGAGCAGCCAGACTCCGTCTCAAAAAAAAAAAAAGGGGGATAAGTAACGTGTTCTATGTAAGTCAGAAAGCTAGTAAGTGGAGTGTCTAGGATTCACAATAGAGCTAGGCTGTCTGACTACACAATTCATACTCTTATCCACTATTTTCCACTTCATTCCAAATACAGCCTTAGTTTCCTCCTCAAGGTAGCTTTTTATGTAGCCAGTTTATGGATATTAGCATAAAACATGAAGCATATTTGCCCTACTAAAATGGGTATATATTCAGAGTGATTAATATAGTGAGAAAAAGTAATGGGAAAGCAATTGAGGTAGTAACTGGGACATATGTAGCTGGGAGGTGAAAGATTTTGAGTTTCATAAGACCTGTCTTAATCCTGTCAAAAAAAATTAGACCTCTCTGTTTCTTCAGGGCATAGAAATTTCAGTTTCAACCCAGATTAAAGAACTTTATAACAGTGTTGTCCAGTGCTGAAACAGAATCCTTTGTAATTTAAAAATATTTGCTTCTTAAGATCTTTAGAATTTTAATTTTATAGTTTTGCTTATTGTATTTTTTATTCCCCAAAGTGAAAGGTTCAAAGAATAACATTAAAGGTCATTTGGTATTACAATTTTTCCATTAGTCAAAATGACAGATTTGAAAATAATTTTATAGTCCATTTGGTATTCTAAGGTTGAATTTTTTAAAAATATAAAGCAAATTATGTTTTTTCTATTAACATTTCCTAAATCAACTCACATGAAAATTAATAGATTATCATCATATATCATGATCATTTTTCTCTCACTGAGCATTAGAATATGTTCACTTTACTGCTTATCAGTAGCCCAGTTTTGATTCTCTAACTCAAGTATTTGTGTCTGCCCTCTGCACTGGCCCAAGGTCTTGAGCCCTTTAAAAAAATTTGTGTACGTGTGATAAAAATATACATAACATAAAATTCACTACTTTCATCATTTTTAAGTATACAGTGAAGTCACATTAAGAGTACTTACAGTGTTGTGTAATCATTGCCACTATTTCCAAAACGTATTCATCATCACGCCTGTAATCCCAGCACTTTGGGAGGCTGAGTAGGGTGGATCACACGGTCAAGAGATTGAGACCATCCTGGCCAACATGCTGAAACCCCATCTCTACTAAAAACACAAAAATTAGCTGGACGTAGTGGCGCGCGCCTATAGTCCCAGCTACTTGGGAGGCTGAGGCAGGAGAATTGCTTGAACCTGGGAGGCAGTGGTTGCAGTGAGCCGAGATCGTGCCACTGCACTCCAGCCTGGCGACAGAGCGAGACTCCCATCTCAAAAAAAAAAAGAAAAGATATATTGTACCCAAGAAGCAGTAACTTTTTGTACTCTCTTGTTTCAACCCCTGATAACCTGTGTCTGTGTTCTACTCTCAGTAGATAAGTATAATATCTTTTTAAGATAAGTATAATATCTTTATAATTATCTCAGTAGATAAGCGTAGTAAGTTTGCCAACTTATTATAATCTCCTCATATAAGTGGAATCATACAATATTCCTTTGTTAATATTTGCATAATAGTTTTCACTTAGCATGTTTTTCAAAGTTCATGTATTTTCTGTCATATATTAGAACCTCATTTTTTTATGGCTGAATAATCTATTGCAGATGCCCTTTGACTTATGATGGAGTTATGTCCTGGTAAACCCATTTTAAGTTGAAAATACTACAAGTTGAAAATGTATTTAATACCCTGATAAACCCATTATAAGGTTGAAAATCATAAGTGAAACCACTACTAAGTCAGGGACCATCTGTGTGTATATATATAGTATATAATACATATCTATAACATATACAATGTTATATAAGATTATCATATATAAGATTGTCATAGATTATATAACAGATGATATATAATATATATCATATAATATATGATTATATTATGTAATATATAAGATCATACATGATATCAGATATATGATATAACATCATATATACTCATATGAAATTGTACAGATTATATAATGTAGTATATGTAGGATTATCTATTATAATATATGATTATCATATATCAGATTACATATTTAAATTATAACATAAGATAACGTATTTATAATATACATACACACACATGCATCACAGTTTGTTTATCCATTCATCTGTTGATAGACCCTTAGGTTGTTTCTACCTTTGGCTATTGTAAATTGTGCTACACTGAACATTGGCATGGAATTATCTGTTTGAATATCTGTTTTCATTTCCTTTGGGTATATACCGTACAGTAGAATTACTGGATTATATGAAAATTCTATTACTAACTTTTTAAGGTATCACCAAACTGTTTTCCAGATTGGCTGTACCATTTTGCATTCCCTCCAGGAGTGCGGAAGGGTTACAATTTCACCACATCCTTACCAACATTTGTTATTTTGTTTTTTTTTTTTTTTTTTTTTTTTTTTTGAGACGGAGTCTCACGCTGTCGCCCAGGCTGGAGTGCAGTGGCGCGATCTCGGCTCACTGCAAGCTCCGCCTCCCGGGTTCACGCCATTCTCCTGCCTCAGCCTCCTGAGTAGCTGGGACTACAGGCGCCCACCACCGCGCCCGGCTAATTTTTTGTATTTTTAGTAGAGACGGGGTTTCACTGTGGTCTCGATCTCCTGACCTTGTGATCCGCCCGCCTCGGCCTCCCAAAGTGCTGGGATTACAGGCGTGAGCCACCGCGCCCGGCTTGTTTTTTTGATAATAGTCATCCTAATGCATGTGATGTGATATCTTATTGTGGTTTTGATATGCATTTCCCTAATGACTAGGGATGTTTAACATCTTTTCATGTGCTTATTGGCCATTCGTATACTTTGTCTGGAGAGATGTCTTTTGAAAACCTTTGCCGGTTTTGAATTGAGTAATGGCTTTGTTTTGTTTTTTGGGGGGTTTTGAGTTATAGGAGTTTTTTATATATTCTAGACTTTGACCTTTAATTAGATGTATGATATGCAAATACTTTCTCCTTGTGATAGTATTTTTTGATGCTCAAAAGTTTTTAATTTGAGTAAGTCCAGTTTATATATTTTTATTTATTTTGTGGCCTGTGTTTTTGTTGCCATATCCAATGAATCATGGCCAATCAAGAGTTGTATAGTTTTAGCTCTTCCATTTAGGTTTTTGATCTATTTTGAGTTAATTTTATATGGTGTAAGACAAAAAGTCTAACTTCATTCTTCTTTATGTTGATACCTAGTTTTCTCAATACCATGTGTTGAAAAGACTGCCTTTTCCCCATTATATGGTCTTGGCACCCTTGTCAAAAATCATTTGACCATTTATGTCAACATTATTTCTGTGCTTTTTGTTCTATTCCATTGGTCTATAGATCTGTCATTATACCAGTACCACATGTTTTTGCTTACTATAACTTTGTACTAAATTTTGACTCAGGGCTTACAATAATAATATCAACATTTGAAATCTGTGTGTGTAAGTCCTTTTGCCATGATTGTAAGTTTCCTGAGGCCTTCCCAGCCCTTCAGAACTGTAAGTCAACTAAACCTCTTTTCTTTATAAATTACCCAGTCTCAGGCTGTTCTTTGTGCATGCCCAAGACTAGCATGAGAATGGAATAATACAGTAATTTGGTACTCAGGGAGTGGGGCACTGCTATACGGATACCCGACAACGTGGAAGTGACTTTGGAACTGGGTAACAGGCAGAGGTTGGAACAATTTCGAGGGCTCAGAAGACAGGAAAATGTAGGAAAGTTTGGAACTTCCTAGAGACTTGGAAGGCTCAGAAGACAGGAAGATGTGGGAAAGTTTGGAACTTCCTGGAGACTTGTTGAATGGCTTTGACCAGAATGCTGATAGTGATATGGACAATGAAGTCAATGGCTGAGGTGGTCTTAGATGGAGATGAGCAACTTATTAGGAATTGGAGCAAAGGTAATTCTGCTGTGCTTTAGCAAAGAGACTGATGGCATTTTGCCACTACCCTGGAGATCTGTGGAACTTTGAACTTGAAAGAGATTATTTAGGATATCTGGTGGAAGAAATCTCTAAGCGGTAAAGTATTAAAGAGGAAACGGAGCATAAAAGTTTGGAAAATTTGGGCTGGGCACGGTGGCTCACGCCTGTAATCCCAGCACTTTGGGAGGCCAAGGTAGGTGGATGTCGAGGTCAGGAGATCGAGACCATCCTGGCTAACTCGATGAAACCCTGTCTCTACTAAAAATACAAAAAATTAGCCGGGTGTGGTGGTGGGCACCTGTAGTCCCAGCTGCTCAGGAGGCTGAGGCAGGAGAATGGCATGAGTAAATCCGGGGGGCAGAGCTTGCGGTGAGCCTAGATTGCACCACTGCACTCCAGTCTGGGGGACAGAGCAAGACTACGTCTCAAAAAAAAAAAAAAAAAAAAGTTTGGAAAATTTGCAGCCTGACTATGTGATAGAAAAGAAAAACCCATTTTCTGGGGAGAAATTCAAGACAGCTACAGAAATTTGCATAAGTAACAAGGAGCCCAATGTTAATCACCAAGACAATGGGGAAAATGCCTCTAGGACGTGTCAGAGACCTTCATGGCAGCCCTTTCATCACAGGCCTCTAGGAGGAAAAAATGGTTTCCTGGGCAGGGCCCAGGGTTACCCCTGTTCTGTGCAGTCATGGGGCATGATGTCCTGCATCCCAGCTGTGTCAGCTCCAGCCATGGCTTAAAGGGTCAAATGTACAGCTTGGGCCATTGCTTCAGAGGGTGCAAGCCCCAAGCCATGGTGGCTTCCATGTGGTGTTGGGCCTGTGGGTGCACAGAAGTCAATAATTGAGGTGTGGGAACCTCCTCCTAGATTTCTGAGGATATATGGAAATGCCTGGATGTCCAGGCAGAAGTCTGCTGCAGGGGTGGAGCACTCATGGAGAACCTCTGCTAGAGCAATGAGGAAGGGAAATGTGGAGTTGAAGCCCCCACACAGAGTCCCCACAGGCACGGCCTGGTGGAGCTGTGAGAAGTGGCCCATGGTCCTTCAGATCCCGGAATGGTAGATGCACTTACAACTTGCACTGTGCACCTGGAAAAGCTGCAGACACTCAAAGCCAGCCCATGGAAGCAGCCAGGAGGGGAGCTGTACCCTGCAAAGCCATAGAGGCGGAGTTGCCCAAGGCCTTGGGAGCCCACCTTTTGCATCAGTGTGACCTGGATGTGAGACATGGAGTCAAAGGAGATTATTTTGGAATGTTAAGGTTTAAAGTCTTCTCTATTGGATTGTGGACCTGCATGGGGCCCATAGCCCCTTTGTTTTGGGCAATTTCTCCCATTTGGAATGGGTGTAGTTACCCAATGCTTGTACCCCCATTGTATCTAGGAAGTAACTAACTTGCTTTTGATTTTGCAGGCTCATAGGTGGAAGGGACTTGCCTTGTCTCAGATGAGACTTTGGACTTGGACTTTTGGGTTAATTCTGGAATGAGCTAAGATTTTAGGGAACTGTTGGAAAGGCATGATTGTGCTTTGAAATGTGAGGACATGAAATTTGGGCAGGACTAGGGGTGGAATGATATGGGTTGATTATGCCCCCACCCATATGTCATCTTGAATTGTAGTTTCCATAATCCTCACATACCGTGCAAGGGAATTGGTAGGAGGTAATTGAATCATGGGGGTGGTTACTCCCATACTGTTCTTGTGATAGTGAGTGAGTTCTCCTGAGATCTGATGGTTTCATAAGGGGCTTTCCCCTCTTTGCTCAGCACTTCTCCTGCCTGCCACCATGTGAAGAAGGATGCATTTGCTGCTTCTTCCACCATGATTGTAAGTTTCCTGAAGCCTCCCAAGCCCTGCAGAACTGTGAGTCAATTAAACCTCTGTTCTTTATAAATTACCCAGTCTTGGGCAGTTCTTTATAGCAGCATGAAAATGGAGTAATACAATTATTTTGGCTTTTCAGGGTCCCTTAACATTTTTTATAGACAAACTACAGGTATGCATCATCTTATTTGTGCTTCACTGTATCGAGCTTTGAAGAACTGCATTTTTTACAAATTGAAGATTTGTGACAACCCTGCAATTAGCAAGTCTGTTGGTGCCATTTTTCCTGTGGTATACATGCTCACTTTGTGTCTCTGTGTCACATTTTGATAATTCTTGCAGTATTTCAAACTTTCTCGTCATTATTGTATCTGTGATGGTTATCTATGATCAGGATCTTTGATGTTGCTATTGTAATTGTTTTGAGGCAGCAGAAACTGTGCCTATATAAGAATGTAAACTTAATCAGTAACTGTATGTGTGCTGACTGTTCTGTCAACCAGCTGTTCCCCCATCTCTCCTTCGCTGGCCTTCCAATTCACTCCCTATTCACTTCATTGTGTCACTGAGACATAACAATATTGAAATTAGGACAATTAACCATGCAGTGATTTTTAAAGTGGTCTTTAAGTGTTCAAGTGAAAGAAAGCATTGCATATTTGTCACTTTAAATCAAAAGCTAGAAATGATTGAGCTCACCAAGGAAGGCTTGTTGAAAGCTGAGACAGGCCAAGAGGTAGGCCTCTTGCCAAACAGTTAAGCTATGAATGCAATAGGAAAAGTTCATAAACTCATGAATGATAAGAAAGAGAAATGACCTTATTGCTGATACAGAGAAAGTTTTAGTTGTCTTAATGGATCAAACCAGCCACAGTGTTCCTTCAAGTCAAAGCCTAATCCAGAGTAAGATCCTGTTTCTTTTCAATTCTATGAAGGCTGAGAGAGGTGAGGAAGCTACAGAAGAACATTTGAAAGATTTGTGTTAATGAGGTTTAAGGAAAGAAGCCATAACATAAGTGTGTGGCGAGCTGCAGGGAGTTACCTGTATCTAGCAAAGATAGTTGATATAGGTGTGTACATGAAGTAACACATTTTCATTGTAGATTAAACAGCCTTCTGTTGGAAGCAGATGCTATCTAGGACTTTTTATAGCTGGAGAGAAGTCAATGCCTGGCTTTGAAGCTTCACAGGACAGACTCACTCTCCTAAGGGGATAATGGCAACTGGTGACTTTAAGTTGAAGCCAGTGGCTCATTTACCATTATGAAAATCCCAAGACCCTTAAGAATTATACTAAATCTACTCTGCCTGTTCTTTATAGACAGAACAGCAAAGCCTGGGTGACAGCACATGTGTTTGTAGCATGGTTTACTGTGAATATTTTAAAATGTGTGGGTCTCCCATGTATATCTAGAGGATCTCTGCCATTATAAGGGAATTCTTCAAAGATCCTTCCTGGATAACCTCATCTCTGTTCCTAGCTTCTGCTGAAAAGATTGATTGGACCTATTTGTCACATACCTAATCTCTTCAGAAAAGGTTTTTCAGCCACATCCTTGGCCCTTCTCCAGAGCTTGCTTTTAGCATCTTTTACAATTTAAATAGGTTAAGAAATCTCCAAATCATAGGTTTTTCTTTGCTTAACAATTTCTTCCTCAATTTATCTCTTTTCCCTCACATTTTACTATAAGCAGCCCGGAGAAAACAGTATGCGTTTAACACTTTGTTTGGAAATCCCCTCAGCTACGTATTCAAATTAATTGCTTACCAAATTCTACTTTTTGCTTCATAGTAGAACCCATTTCAGCCGAGTTTTCTGCCACTTTACAACAAGGACTGCTTTTTCTTTACTTTCCAATACGATGTTTCCAATACCATTTCCTTCTTGAGATTTCATCAGAAACCTTTTTAATGTTCCTATTTCTGTCAACATTCTGTTGATGATAATATATGTATTCTTTAAGGTGATAGAAGTTTTCTTTACCTCTTGTCTTCCTTCTGAGCCCTCAGCAGAGTTTTCTTAAGATTTCTTTTTCTACCAAAAATTTCTTCAAGGCAACCTAGGCTTTTTCTGTTTTTCTATTTTTAGGTATCTATTTCAGCAACACTCCAGTTTTTGGTATGAAAATCTATGTTCTCTAAAATTACCATAACAAATGAACAAAAACTTGGTGACTTAACACACAAAGATTAATTGTCTCACAATTTTGGAGGTCAAAAATATGAAGTCAGGTTGTCAGCAGGGCCATGTTTATTATGAAAACTCTTGGGGGGCATTCTTCTTTGCTTCTACAGCTTCTGGTAGCATTTTATTCCTTGCCCTGAGGCAGTGTAACTCTAGGCTGACTTCATTTTCGTGTTGTTCTTTTCTCTGTGTCTTCCTGTGTCCTTTTCTGTCTCTAATGAGGACATTCTCATTGGATTTAGGACCCTTTATAATCTAGTATGATCTCACATTGGTCCTTAATTACATCTGCAAAGACCCTTTTTCCAGATAAGGTCATGTTCTGAGGTTCCAGGTGAACATGAATTTGGGTAGGGGAGGAAGGAAGGGGGAACATGTCTCAACTCACTATAGTCTCTTTCTAGGTAATTATATTATAAATGGTGTTGTATAATCTATGTACAAATATTAAAAAATTTCAAAGCTTGTGAATAATTATTATGACATTATTTTACAACCTACTAATACCTTTAATGTTTATGTTAGAGAGTGCTGAACAGGAAAATCACTCTTCTTCTCAGACTTTATAATATATATTAGAAGTAGGGGGTTTAATGTACCGCTTTTTGTTTTGTTTTGTTTTTTAACTGGAGTCTCGCTCTGTCACCAGGCTGGAGTGCAATGGTATGATCTCGGCTCACTGCAACCTCCGCCTCCTGGGTTCAAGCGATTCTTTTACCTCAGCCTCCCGAGTAGCTGGGATTACAGGTGCACCCCACCATGCCTGACTAATTTTTGTATTCTTAGTAGAGACAGGGTTTCACCATGTTGCCAGGATGATCTTGATCTCTTGACCTCGTGATCCACCCTCCTCGGCCTCCCAAAGTGCTGGGATTACAGGCATGTGCCTTTGCTTTTAATGTGGATATTGTACATTACATGCCCACATGTATATGAATAAATAGCTCTAAAGTTCTGTTGATTTAGAGAAGTTGGTTACTCAATATTTATTCACATCAATGTAGTAAGATCCTAAATTATCTCTTTATTAGAATAGTGGTTGTCTCCAATTTTTTGGAATGATTGTGTGAGATTAGATTTCCTTGAAATTTTTGCATGTTTCAAGATCAAATTTAAAAACATTTAGCAAGTTCTTAAATAACTCAGCGGAAAAATTTTTATGAATAACAAATATAATTTAAGTGTATTTAGTTGTGTCTTCCAATTATGTGAGACTGTTAAGATTTTTAAGATCAAGCATGGTGCTTGTAAGTGGATGAAATGATATATTTAAACAGACTATTGTTACAGGAGAAAACTAATTTTTTTTTTTTTTTTTTGAGACGGAGTCTCGCTCTGTCCCCCGGGCTGGAGTGCAGTGGCCGGACCTCAGCTCACTGCAAGCTCCGCCTCCCGGGTTCACGCCATTCTCCTGCCTCAGCCTCCCGAGTAGCTGGGACTACAGGCGCCCACCTCTGCGCCCGGCTAATTTTTTGTATTTTTTAGTAGAGACGGGGTTTCACCGTGTTAGCCAGGATGGTCTCGATCTCCTGACCTCGTGATCCACCCGTCTCGGCCTCCCAAAGTGCTGGGATTACAGGCTTGAGCCACCGCGCCCGGCCGAGAAAACTAATTTTTAAAGGTACCAGGATAAAAGAAAAAAAAAAGTGGTAGTGTCATAAAGAGAGGAGATTGAATTAAAAATTTGGATTGATACAGAAATGCATTACAAAAGAGGAGGAAGATGGATTGGCAGAAATGAAGAATTATCAGAAAAGTGAAATGTGTAAAAGCGAAGGCAAGAGATAAGACTAAGGAGAGCAAAAGATGATAAGTAATGCAACTAATAGTTTACTGCTAACGGGTAGAAGATTAATATATCAGAGTTTCTTTCAGCTTCAGTCAAATTGATGGTAATTATTAGAGTGAAACCATATTCTTTATATCATTCGCCCAAGGCAAACTGCTTATGTCATTTGTTAGAAAATAGAAACCATTTTACATATTAATTAAATTTCAAGTAAATGTTATATTATTTGTATATTAATAATATGTTGATATGTGATATTGTATATTATATAGATATATGCAATTATGTGTATTTAAAAGTGAATATGCATATATTGTTTTAAAGGAAAAAATTTGTTTTTTATGGTAGACACTGAAAAGTCACACGCAAACTCACACAAAGCAAACTTTAACATTCCAAATAAAACTAAAAATTTTTGGCTGGGCTCGGTGGCTCACGCCTGTAATCCCAGCACTTTGGGAGGCCGAGGCGGGCAGATCACGAGGTCAGGAAATCAAGAGCATCCTGGCTAACACGGTGAAACCCCGTCTCTACTAAAAATACAAAAAAATTAGCTGGACGTGGTGGTGGGCGCCTGTAGTCTCAGTTACCCGGGAGGCTGAGGCGGGAGAATGGCCTGAACCTGGGAGGCGGAACTTGCAGTGAGCTGAGATCGTGCCCCAGCACTCCAGCCTGGGCGACAGAGCGAGACTCTGTCTCAAAAAAATATATATATATAAAATAAATAAAATAAAAAAAACTTTTTTTCTTAATTATGAAAACTGAGATAGAATTATTATAGTTGACTATGAGGCCAGTTTTGACATCCAAGTCAGTATCAAACGTATTGTTTTGCCTTTGTCATATTATAACTGATCACGAGGGTTTTTTTACTGTATCACACACATTCCTCATATTCAGTACATATCTAGTTTAGTCTTATGTCACTAGTATTGTATTCTGCTTTTCTACTGCTTTTTTATTCTTAAAATTAACCTCAGGTATTCATGCTGACCTATAGAAGTTAATGTTTGCATCCTGTCTATATCTGCGTCTAGAAGAGTTTAATAAACTGTCGATGGTTGCCCTGTCAACTCATTTAACTCTTGGACCATAGTTCTTTCTAGGTTGATCTCATATAATCTGTTAGCTATTATGTTCTTCTTTGAACTAAATTCTCTGATGGATAAAGGACTTTAATATTCTCTGTTTTTTTAAGTCATTTTTTCCAAAAGCGTGATCAAATTCCTGAATTCAAGATCTCATGGATCCATTAAGAGGAAGATGCACCTTTACAACTGTCATTCAGTCATAGTATATACTACTAATTCAACTCAATGTGGTTGAAAAAAGCCTTCTCTAAATAATTTTGATTTCCTGCTTTAGGATTCCTGAAATCATGGATCACCTACCTGTGCTTTGAGACATGTTTTAATTTTTTTTTTTTTTCTGGAAGCCCTGCAACTTCCCTAAAAATTGAATGAATTATAGGACAGACCTATGGTAAGCGGGCTTTTTCCTCCTTTTTCTTCTGTCGGTTTCATGTTCAACTTGGCTCTTATGACTGTTGTAATGCTGCTCCCTGCTGGACACAATGTAATTTTGTAAAGTTGGCACTTAATAGATGGGCAAATAACTGGTTAGTTGGACCCACTAAGGAGAGGAATCCTTGGCTGCATTCACAAAAACCAATAGTATGCAACGAAAGCAACTATTATAAAGGTGCTATACCATTGCCATCATGTTGATACCTGAAGCCTGATGAAAGTACTGATAGTCTTGTTTCAAAATTTCATTTTCTGCTTCCTGTTGAGCGGCATCTAAAAGTTGGAATAACTGAACACACTGAAGGATGCTTCTAGGTGGTGAACCTTTGAGGATTTTGTAAATTGTGTGGGTTTTTTTTTTGTAATGTAAGTTAGTTTACTGGTATTATTATATGTTCTGTAATAATTTCCATTCCCTATACTTTTGTTTTTCCAAAGAAAATATATAAAACTGCCCCAGTATAATTTACGTTAGACATTGTATATCTATGCTATAATCCAGCTATCATGTTTTCTAGTACTCACAGTGTGGTTTTCATCTGTATTGTCTGTGACTTGCCTATCATGGACCTTCATGTTGTATGCATACACAAGTGCTCCCAAAATTATTTTAAAATGTGTGAAGGTTAAAAGTGTGTTTCTTCCTACTTCAGGACTAAACTATTGTGTTTTTTGAAATGCAGCATGCCTCAAATTATTACCTGAATATCATTTGGAATTTTTTTTTAAATGAGCATGCATTTTCTTGAAAAGAGTGACAGACAGAAATAACATGGAGCTGCTAAGCCAAGATCTAGCAGGATAACTGATCTTGTATTATTTAAAGGCCTGGTATTATTTTGTAGCTATTAAATAAGCCTCTGAAATCCACTTTTAATTAGGATTGTGGAGAATTAGGCATAGTAACTTGTTTCTTCATTATTAAAATATTGCATTAAAAATTAGAAATGTAGTTCAAGGAAACTGTTGACAGCAGAAAGGAATCCTTCCTTTTTATAAAAATATATTAGTATTATTTTAGAAAGTATATAATTATAACTTTTTATTGTAAAATATAATGATACAGGAACATAAATATATAATACAATGAATAATTATAAATTAAATATTTAGCAAGCATCTTTGTAATAATAGAGTATTACTGGCACCCCAGAAACTCTTGATATACTTTCTTTTCTTTAGCGGTAACCAGTATCATGACTTTAATGGTAATTATTTATACAGTTTCGAATATAATTTTGTCACTTTACATGTATTCCTAAGCAGTATGTTTACTTTTTTTTTTGCCTCTTTTTAATCTTTATGGAATCGTGTATTCTTTCTTCCTTCGCTCAGCATTACGTTTTGAAGAGTTATCCATGTAGTTATGTGTAGTTTTATTTCATTCATTTTTGTTGTTATGTATTATCCCTTTGAATTAAATGTGCCAGAATTTATTCATTCTTTCTGCTGTTGGTAGATCATTGAGTTGTTTCTAGTATTTGATGACATTGCTGAGAATGTGTTTTAAAGAATATCCTGGTTACATATCATGTATACATTCTTTATATCCTGACAGTAACAGTATTAAATGTTGGGGAAGATTCTAAAATGATTATCATTTCTTTTATTGTAGGCCTTACATATATAGTAAAGTGACATACAGTTTGAGATAGTTTAAATATAGAGTACATACAGATAGATCTAGTTATACTATTGATGTAGATACAGGACCTAATGTAGTAACTCTTTGTTTCATTTTGTTAGCACACTCATTCTATTTAGTAATATGTCATGCCTTCTATAACTCCTTCACTTTACTGATGAAGAAACTAAGGACTAGAGAGATTGAGTCACTTGAACAAGGCCATTTAGCAAATTGGAGCTAGAAACTAGACTAACCTGTCTACTTTGGCAGTTACAACTTAAAGTAAAATGAAATCAGGACATTTTCTTGAGTGTTCCAGTCATTTAAGTGAATATATGCCTAAATAGCTTGCAGAAAAAATCAGATATTCTTTTGGTTCTTAACTAAGAACTGGATTAGCATAGAAAGTCCCAAGTCTATCGCAAGGAGAGGTCATTACAAAAAAAAAAAAAAAAACGGGATAAAAAGTTGCGCATCTAAAGCCCCCATAATGTTACTGCACTTTATCACAGTTCATCTTCTAAAGGGCAACCACTGTATATTCTGATTTTAACTGAGACGTTTTACTTTGAGTACTTCATTCATTAGAAAAAAGTACGTCTTTGTTCTCTTAAACAGAACACGTTTTAAGGCTTTTTTTTTTTAATGGCTCTGAGTTGTTACTGTGAACATCAGTCATTTTACAGAATTAAAGTTATTTCCTCAGAATTGTATGCTGTGTTGGACTGTTTTCTTCTAAATTATCCTAGCCTGATAAGCTTTTTTGTCCTCAGAGCTACTGTGAAGTGTTTTCTCATTTGTTTTGTTTTCTTTTACATTTCTTAGGTGATTCTTGCTTTTTGTTGTCAGTGCCTTCTGTTTGACTCATATTTAAAATCAACGCATTTGCCTAACATTATGTATTACTTAGGTGAAGGCTTAAGTACGGTTCTGTCACATCTGCTGACTATAAGAGCAGAGAATGTGTGCTAGCATTTTAAAATTCATTTTGGTATCAGCAACTAGTCCAGCCACTTTGTTTTTACAGGATATTGAGATAACCTCAGACTGATTTCTGTCTGACTGACTGATTTCTGCCTAATATATATGCAGCATAGGTTGCGTATCCTTATTTCGGGAATAAATATGATCATTTACATGTTTTCCAGCAGAACAGTTGTGGCTTATTGAAACGGATTTACTTAAGGTTGACTTCAAATAGGAAGTCCAGTGGACTTAGTGTTTGTTTTCCAATTATTAAATATTTGACAGGATAGACATTGAAATAAAAATAATACATTAGATGATATTACCTGTTAAAAATGGCAGTCATAAAGTTTAAATCACCTTTGAAATTATGGCTTTAAAAAATGTAGAAGTAACACAGATTTGACTTCATGAAAACATTTAAGTGGTTTAGGAAAACGTTCATTTAGAAGTGAAATGCATTTGACTTCTTATCCATTTATAAATTATTGAATGTGAATTTTTAAAAAAACTGGAGTAGGGAGTATACTTGTTTTTGGAGCACAGGAGATATTGGAAAGACAAATAGTTGCTATCCCAGCACATTTAGGCATTAATATGCTGATTTGCTGAGTTTGTATGAGGTTTGTTTTTTAATTTGAAAATTTATCTGCTTTTTTAAACTTACTAAGTCAGCAAATTTTACACTTGCATCTGGGAAAAAAAATAAACCGAGAGCTTTATGTAGTTTATTGCAATGAGCACGTCTTTGGAAATTGCCTTACGAACAAAGTATTTTATAGGCCCGAAGAGAGGAATAGCTTTTTTTCAGGATAAATCTGAGATGCATATGTTGTGGAAGTGCAAAATGATGCAACTCCTGTGGAATGCAAATTGACAATTTCTAGAAAAAGACCAATGCATTTACCTCATCTCAGTTCCAATTTTGGGAATTCATTACAGAAATTTTGGTGTGTACTTACAAAATAACATATGTATCGGAATTTTCATTATAACTTTGTGTGTGGTAGCAAAAGATTGGAAATTCCTTAGTGTCTATTGGCAATGTGTTGGTTAAATGAACTATGACGTAACTATACAATGAAATACTCTACAGCTGTTAAAAAAAGTGGATTTTTTCTATATGAAAATTTGGAAAGTTTTTCACATACCGTTGTTATTTGGAAAAAGCAGAATTCAAAACAATGTACAGTAAAGTGTGTTTTGTGTAAATTGGGAGGGGAATAAAACCATATATTCATATTTGCTTATATTTACATAACAAAATCTGTAAGTTTATACAAAATTTAAATCTTTGTGGGGGTGAAGAAAATAGGGAAGATGGGACTTTTACTATATATATATATATATATCTTTTAGAGTAATTTTAACTTTTGAATATGTTAATATGTTACTAGTTGAAAATAGTTTTATTTGTAAATCAAATGAGAGTGAAAGAAAAGAGTAACCCTACTATACTTACTGTAAAATTAGCTATTTTTATTCTGTTTTTCCTAGAGCCTGGCAGATGGTAAGCGGTAAATAAATAAATATTTGTTATACAAATTAAACATAAACTATAATAATCTTTGGATGATCTTTCCTGGCTTATCTCTTAAAGCATCTTTTCAATATAAGAAAAAAAGTATTATAAATCATATATTGATTCTAGTATGGAAATAAGGGAAATATTTAATTGGGAGATATGAGATGTATAGTTTATTATCAGATTATCATGAAGCTTTAGTGTGTATGGTATTGATATTAAAGAGTAAATTATATTTTAATTTCTCTGAAAAATTAAAATGAAAGTTTTCAAGGAAGTGCTATTAAATTAAGTAATACACATTCATGATTAACAAACTAAAGCTTATGAAATTTAGGAGGAAGAGTGAAAATGGCAGGCATGTATTCTGTATACTGCTTTCTGTACCACTTTAGTTTCCCACATATAAGGGCAAATCTTCAGTCCTGAGACTACTTTAAAAGCTGTGTTACAAGAGCAGTATCAGTTACTTCTAACACGAAGACTAGATATCTCTGAATACATGATTGGGTTCAGGGGAAGACAATAGGGTGAATGATTCTTATAAATGTCTTCCATTTATAAGCATCTAGGAAGTTAACTATGTAGTTGAAAATTTGGTTATTCAGATATATATGGTAAGAACCCTCAGTTTTCTCCCTCGGATTGTATACATGTCAGTTCCTAAATTTCTTATGACTAGGATTTTCACTATCTTTGTACATCTGTGTATTTTTATGTAAAAGTGACTTTAAAGAAAGCTACATGTACAGAAAAGTGCACACATTGTGAGTGGATAGCCTAATGAATTTTTCGTAAACCAAATACACCCATATAACCAGCACACAGATAAAGTAAAAGAACATTATCAGCACTCCAGAAGACACCTTCGTGTACCCTTCCAGTCACTGTGTCCCCTCCCCAACAAGGATAATCACTGCCTTGAATTTTAATAGCAAAGATACATTTTTCTTGTTTTTGTATTATATATAGAAAATTATACAGTATAATTTTTTGTGTCTGGTTTCCTTTGTTCAACATTGTGTCTTAAGATTTATCCACATAGTTGTAGTTTGTTTTTATTGCTGCATGTAGTTGTGAATATATAACTATTATTTATCCATTCTACTGTTAGTGGACATTTGCGTGGTTTCTATATAATGCTTTTATGAACATTCTAATACATATTTCTTGAGTTATATATCTACACATTTCTTTTAGTGATATATCTAGGAGCAAAATTACCGGGTCAGCAGTATGTATATGTTCAGCTTTAAGTAACAATGGGAACAGTTTTCTAAAATGTTTGTATCAGGCTATATTTATAGTATGCGAGAGAGTTCTAGTTGCTCCACATGTTTCCAACACTCTTTTTTTCCCCCCATCTTTTTCATTTTTCCAATTCTGGTGGGTGCAAAGTAGTAAACCGTAATGATTTAACTTTATATTTCCCCGATTAATGAAGTTGAGTACTTGTTCATATGTATATGGGCTGTTTGGTTATTTTCTTCTGTGAAGTTCCTGTTCACTTCTTCGGCCTACTTTTCTGTTAGCCTATCTGTCATTTCCTTTGATTTGTGGGAGTTCTTTGTATATTCAAAATATGAGTCCTTCATTGGCTATAGGTATTGCAACTATTTCTTCCTATGAGGTTTGTCTTTTTACTCTCTTAATAGTGCTTTTAATGAACAGAAGTTTATGTCTTTAAAGTAGTCTAGTTCATCATTTATGTTTAGTGCTTTTTAATTCTTGTTTAAGAAATATTTATCTACTTCAAGAATGTTTTATCTTCTTAGTTTTTCTTTAAAAACATTTTTGCTTTACCTTTTAGATTTAAAATTTCAGTCTGTATTTACATATTGTGGAGTTTTGCAGTACTTTTGGACTCAGTCTGTATCTGGAGACAAAAATGAGGTGGACTTAGGCCAATGACCGTAATTATGTACTTTCTACAAAATACTCCTTTAAGAAAACAGTGTGTTTATTCATGTTCACCTTATATGCAGTTTTAATGTACTATTTAGTTTGCCTTTAAGGAGAGTCTACTAGAGTATTAAGGGAGGAATTTTGGGGTGAAGAGGTAAATGTTATGATTTTTAATATTTTAAACAATAGTATTCATAAATATGTTTATTCGTGAAATACACAATTTTGTAAAGTATTCACAGACACAATCCCTGTTACTTCATTTGGGCATCATCTTTAAAGCTTAGGATTTTAAATATACCTTTTTTTTAATTGAGGTAACAATTAGGTTTTAACTTTTGTCACCAAATAAAAATAAAATGCTAGGTATTTGAAAATTATTTTTATAAACTTCTTTTAAATTTTAAGTAAGATTTCTTGTGGAAGTTATGAACATTTATGAGGTCTTCAATTATTCTTTTTATTGTTCAAAAATGCTTTCACTATATGTTCTGACTATGAGCTATAATGTTGTAGAAAAGTGTTTTTGCATACCCTAATATTTTTGTTTTTATCTTGTCCATAATGTATATTATTAACTTCATAATTATTATATTACTTAATTTTATATTTATATTTCCTAATGAAAGTAATTGCCTATTTAAAAGTGTTTTTTTGTCTCCCATTACAGTGCCGAAATTCAAGGTGATTGTAATAACTCTTCACTGAGCATTTAGATATTTTTCACTTGTCAATTGCATTTTTTAGTTTAAAGCATCAAATTAAGTATTATTTTATCCTGGCTTTTATTTTAATTCATGCATTTAAAAACTGAAATTCAGATAAGAGATAGTTTGAAAATAAATTCAGTATATTATTTATGAGTGGAGCAACACATTAGCATTGGGTTCACAATAGATCATATCGCTTTATTCCATCTTACAAGCTTAGCAGCACAAACAGAATAATCAACATATTATTTGGCTGTCATCTGCTGAACAGAAACCAGAGATCACAAGGAGGTTTTCCCTAGCTGTGGTGATGGCCTTTTTGTTCCAAGCCCCCATCTGGGAGGGCCATGGTGTGTTATCATATGGAACGCGGGGTTTTCTGTAATCTGCTTAGCTGCACTGCAGTTTGAATCTTCATTCCATGTTTGTGTAATTTATAATTTTAATGAGACCATGGCTCTTGTGGGCTTTGAAATATATTAAAAGCTCTTTTGTGCATATGCTTTTGTTCTTGCTTAATAGGCTCAGTGTATTTAAAGCTGATGAATTTTTATTCATGAATTTGGATGTCTGGAGATTAACTCAGACTGAATATCATTGCACTCATCTATTGATGGTTAGAAAGTTTTTTTTGTTATTGTTATTATTTTGCTTTTGTGTGTGTATGTGCAATGTCTATGTGATACTTGTAACCAGAAAAGGAATAAACCTACATAGTTGTAAAAGGCAAAAAATAAGTAGCATGACTAGGTCATAAAAAATTGATTTAAATTTTATTCATCTTATTTATTGATACTCACATTTCAATTTCATCGTTAGCCTCAGTATTACAGATAAATATTATAAGGGAATAATTATGAAAAAGCAACTTTTAAAATGAGTTAGTACCTTAAGAACATGTTTATATTCAAATCATATTCCATTGTGTGACAAAGGTAGACTTTGTGTTTTAATTGTGTAATATCAGTTGTCATTATAAATGAATAATTACATTTCTTGAATTAAATTATTTTCAGTTTTACTTATTTCTATAAAACCCTTTTTATTAAAGGATTTTTAAAAGAATTTCATTGATATGATGAAAAGACTAATAGAAAAGCCACCTACGAATAATTTATAATGTTGATCTTTTTATTTTGTGAATATTCTGAAGTATACTAAATGCCTCAAATCTCTGTAGTTACTACTTAAATGTACTTTAAAAATTTGAATATAACCAATTACAATAACAACGTAGAAAAAAGTTCATGCCTTTCTAGATCCAAACATGTTTTTTGAAGTTGCTATCTTTTGAGATCGATGAGGGAGTAACATAGACCTCACTAGTCTTTTATGAAATTGCTCAAGAGACAATTTTTTAAAAAACCTAAATTTACTGGACTAAAGCATTTGTAACTACATCACATCATTCTTTTTTTACACATTGATGGTCAGCAATTTGGCAGGTCTTCTCTTCTCCCACCCCCATCCTTAAACTGAAAATATGAAGTAGAAGCTAAAATGACAGGATTTCATACTTTCTTTTCTAAGCTTATCTACCAGATTTGACACTGGAATGTTCTTCCATAGTTAACCCTCTGCTTCAGTATTTTTGTTAGTTGCACCATTTCATTTGGCTAAGGAACATATTATTGAAAATATAAGACCTGCTAAAGTGGTGCTGTCCATTAGAAATATAATATGAATCACATAATCAACTATGACCAAAATATTTTCAATATGTAATCAATATAAACATTAACAAAATACTTTCCCTTTTTTGTATTAAGTCTTCAAAGTCCAGTGTGTGTTTAATACTTACAGTACATCTCAATTTGGACTAGTCATCTTTCAAGTGGCCTCATAAGGCTAGTGGCTACCTTATTGAACAGTATAGTTCTAAAGTATTACACAATTGTAACAAAATATCATAACAAAAATATGTACTTTTTACATTTCTCATTATTTTTCTAGTAATATCCTAGTCAAGGTAACCAAAGAATATTCATGTGCTATGTAGTTGAAATTACATAAAGTTTTTTATAGCACTGATACCATTGGCTGATATCTTTCTCTGTGATACATAAAATCTGATTGTGTCACCTGACTGCTGAGTACCTATCAGACATTGTACAGATATGTTTAAAGAGATTGTAATGATGAGGTGATAATGACTAATGTAATAAATGTGGAGTGTTCCTCAAAAATTGTGGGCAAATCAAACTTGTCAAGTAAGCCATATTGTAAGTATACCAAGGAGCTTAGTTTTACAAGAATTCTATGGCAAATCTTAGTACTTTTTTTTTTTATATATATAAAACTTACAACGTCTTCTCTTCACATCCTTAGATTTATTCTGGACAGATTTTTGTGTAAATGTATATGAATCTCTCTTTTCATATAAATTTGCTTAGATAAGCTGGTATAGCTGTAAATGTCATGGGTGGAAGAAGCTGATTATAAAATATTTTCTAAATTTCTCTAGAATCCTACACATTTAAAATGTTCTGTACATATTTAAATGTAAGGAGAGATTTCTTCACTGATAACTATTTTAAAAACATATTGTTAAGAATTATAAAACCTTGAATTATAATAGATTTGAATTGATTCAAATATTTTAAAGTACAGTTATAAAATGATGAAGGAAATTCATGTAAAATACTGTAGGCATACAATTTTATTTAAAATGGTCATATATAATTGACCTTGCTCAAGTATGACTTAGAGAAAACTATATTTATGAAATCTCTGAGTTTTTCACATTTTCTAAATTTTGAGGGCTATGACCTAATTTTATGTAATACAATTTTTAGCTATTAGCCAATGCCTGCTGTAATCTTGGACTCACTTACGTTTTTATTGACTACTCCCTGTGACTCCTGCATTTAAAGTGTTGGCACAAAATGTTAAACTATTCTTTAAACAATACCTCTAGTTTCCTGGAGATGATAAATCCGTCCATTGATTTCCTAATTTTATTATGTACACAGTCAATTGTAATCCAAGATTATAGCAAACAAGATGTTAATTTCTAGACATAATCTATGTACATTTCAATTACAGAGCATGATTGTTATAGAAGCACAGAATAAAAAGGAATAACATTTGTGCTATCCTCACAGGAGCTGTCAATAAAAGATGTAATAGGGGATTTAGAAATCTGGAAATGGCCAACTAATTTATGTGAATCTATTTTATTTCAGCTAGAAAGACCAAGCTCTTTTTCGTCTGCACTGCATATTGCAGAGCACAGGCTGTCTATACAAAACCAGGCGGCTGCATATGGATAGTCCCTTGATATCATTCACTTGCTGTGTAATCTTATTATGCAAAGTTCTAATCTTCACCTAGAATGAATGCCTCTGGGTCAGAATATAGTCATATCAGGGTTTTTGAGGTCATGTTTTGTGATCCTTAGCTTATTCTTCTAAGTAGGGCTGGGATTTAAAGGGTATTCCCCAGATACTAGCAGAGATAGACAGCAGAACCTGCTGCCTTTTTGGAAGACAAGACCAACATGAGGTCCCTGGTAGGATTAAACTTGATTTGTAGCTGTAGGATTTTTTAACAGATGTATTATTGGACAGGGAATAGGGGGCCACCAGCACAGCAAAATTGAATCACGACTGACATTCTCAGGGAGTTTGCTGCCTGCTAAAACAGCAGCTGCATGTGGATTTGACTTCTTTCAGGTGAAGCGACTTCCAGTCATTTGGAAAGGATGGGATGAAAAGGAACCTTGGTGATAATTTTGATGTCTGCAAGATTTAGTACCAGTGTAATGGGATTATCGGTAACACCTTCACTGCAGAAAAAGCCACCTGGTGCTATAACTGGCAGCAACTGAGAACTAATCCTTTCCCATCTCTTGGATGTCATTCATGAAGCTCAAAGCTATTTCTACCCTGCTAACTGTGATTAATTTTATAAACAACAACAACAACAAAAAATCAGGTGATCAAGGCAAATAATATGCTTTTTATAGTATGTAACCTTATTTTAAGCTATATGACTTAAAATTATGCAAGACACATACAAACTGTAAGCTATATGATCCAAAATTTATTAAGCTATTGAAATAGAAAAGTTGATTAATGATGTCTTGGTTTTTTTAGTTGAAGGACATAAATTATTTACTATTGGTAACAATTCATATTTGAGATCATATATTAATTTAAGTAGTTTTATATTCTTTTGGCCATAGAGCCACTATGAAATTAATCAAAATGTCTAGCTGTAAGGAATTGAAATAATTTGTTTTGTCATATGTTTTACCTGTTTTTGATGCTTCAGTTGCTATTGATGCAATGTTTTTGGATAAATGTTTTGAATAAAACATAATTTGAAATATATAGACACCTATATTTTTTGTAATGAAGGTATTGCTAGCTGAAACTGCTGATGAAACGGCTTTTGGTGAAAGTATATGATTTTAATATATAAAAGTATAGAGTAAATAGGAATACTGAATGACGTATTTTTAAAAATCAGTGATTCTTAGGTAACTTTTCCTTTAGATGGAGGTTTAGTTGTTTGCTTAAAACTTGGGTGTTAGTTAATTGATTTTTTTAGCTTTTATTTCATCTAAAAACTTTATCAAATACTTTGGTTAGAGGTGTTAATTATTTTAATATTTTTCTCTAACACGATCCAATATAAACTGAGAGAAAATGAAGTGAAATTATCCCATCAGTCACCCAAACAGTATGCAACGTAACTGCCAAGACTAGAAAAGATAATTAGTGTTGTCAGTGTTATGATCTTAGAGTACTTAATTTAAAAATATTTATTCATAGAACTTGATTTTTATCTTATAGCTTTTTTGTTTAGTAGCTTTATCTTTTAAAAAATAAATTATACAGCCTCAGTCTAAACTTTAACATTTTAACTAAATATAGGTGACTAAAGTATTTTCTTGAAATTATAAAAATATTTAAAATATAACCAATATTATACCTGATGTACACCATTAATGTACTACCATCTCTGTTTATGTGTGGTACCTTTTATTATTTTCCATATAAGGTCTTTACTAGAAAAGTCAGCAAATATAATGAATTTATACAGAGTTCTTGGGTTTGGTTTAACCGGTTCCAAGCTATTGTATTTCAAATTGTATTTCCAAACTTTAACCACATTTTGAATGAATGAATGAGAAAGCTTGCCAATATTTCCAGTAAACTGCATTGTGTTACTTTATAAAGGATGACTTTTGCCTTCTATTTGTATTTTTGCTGTTTGAAAAAATTTTTATTTTATTATGATGAAAGAAGCTATCCATGAAGTAAATGGACTTAAATCTTTTTCTTATCCTCATAATAAAATTACTTACTTTAAATCTAAAATATTTGGTTTATGTGTAATTTCACATTATTTTGCCAGGTAGGCTATTATCTCAGCATAACTCTCTGTGGTAATTTGTAGTATTATGTATTTATTTTTAAAGTAGTTTTGAATTCAAAATAGAATTTGTCTGGAAGCTTTTATTAAACCTGGTCAGTATTTGCTTTTTTACTTTTTATTCAGTATTTACCGAACAGCTCTTGAAAGTCAGTATTTTTTCCTTCTCCATTTTAGGGGTCATTCTTATTTGATTAGAGATGGTTATTTTCTTTGGAAAGTCTCAAATAAACTCATCTGAAGTAAATTCGACATAAAACATAAGATCTTCTCAATGGTATACATTCTTTTCATAAAAATATAGGTTATTTGAATTTTAATATCTGTTGATAACTTATAAGAAATTTGGCTTATCTTAAAAAGATAGATACTAATTTGCAGCACAGGCAGCTCATGATGTCAATAAGACTTAAGGGAATTATTTTGGGAGATGAGAGTGGGATATAGGATGAAATGAGAAGAAATGTTTTAGAAAGAATGGTAAGTCAGGTATAACAAAAGAATAAGGTGGGGCTGGGCATGGTGGCACCCACCCCTGGTCCCAGACACTCGGGAGGCTGTAGTGGGAGGATTCTTTGAGCCCAGGAGTTGGAGGCTGATCGCTCTAAAAGTGTTCATGAACTGTGGCACAGCGAGGGTTAGCCTATGATAATGCTAAATGACATTTCTTTTTGAATTAATATTCTTCCACTGTTATTCATACAACTGCTATATTGTTTTGAAATAGATCATTTAGTAGTTGGATTACTGGTGAATGAGTGTGTTTGTTTTGGTATTTTACTTTTTGGAAGGTGATACTTTGTTATATTAAAATGATCAACTACTTATTCTTTGTAAATATAAGATGAGTTTCAATTTTGGTTATATGTAAGAATGTGAAATTCAGAAAATACCACTGGACTGATGAAATACATTGAAGTATTAGCATTATAATGTTTACTTGATGAAAGTTTATAGAATTATCCCAAAATTAACATTCACTTTAAAGATAATGAATGGATAAATTTTGTCAAGTCTCTGAAAATATTGAGTATGCGTCAGTGGTCTTAAAGGACAGGATAAAGTCCTTTACTGGACTTCCTTCCTGGGAGCTTTTTAAAACTGTGGTATCTGCAGCTGGAGATTCTCTTTCATTAGCTCTGTGATGTAGGATGAGAATCATAGGAATCACAGGGAGCCTGGGAGTTTGGATTTTTAGTTTTTAATTTTGGTTTTTATTAGGTTTTCATGTTATTTTGATGCTGCAGTCAAATTTGAAGCAGTATTTACTGCTTTAAACCTTAGAGTAATGGCAGTTATTTCCTCTGCTGATGAGACAAAATAAACAGGTTTGGTGTGTTTTTCTGATTCTTTTTGAGACAGGGTCTTGCTTTGTTGCCCAGGCTGGAGTGCAGTGGTAAGATCATGGCCCACCTCAACCTTAACCTCCTGGGCTCAAGTAATCCTCCCAAGTAGCTGGGACTACAGGTGTGCACCTCATGCCCAGCTAATTTTTTAATTCAAAATAAAGAGGTTTTAATAAAGTCTTCAGAGATTATGAGGGTATCAGTGCCTTGAGTTTACAGTTTTAGAAAATAAAAAACAATCCCTATACAAATCTTACAGTAGATTTAACACTTACGGATTTGAACAATTCATGAGCAGCCCGAAGGTGATTTTGAAATGGCAGGAATTTGAATTACTTTGATGGAGACTTTGCTGTGTGAGAGTGAATTATGTAGCTATTGAGCAGAGTATACTACTCAGCATAATGAGTCTTTGTTGTTCTCTACTTGTCACAATAACTTCTTCTTAGGATCTTAAGTGGACATATATCTCTCAGTTACCTTTTACGCATCATTCTATGGGGAAAATGGATTTTGTGTAATTATTCTTGTCTTTGAACATCTCCAAGGTCCCAGAAATGTCAAAATCTACTATTTTTTCTTTCCCAAATGAAGGTAAATGTGGCAAACTATGATGTAATTTGTTTTCTCCTTCCCTATCTAACTTGTTTCTGCTCACCCTTTCTTAATGTGAACACTTCTTTAGATGCTAATTTATTCTCAAACTGTGTTCCTCTATCAGAACAAAAATACATTAATGACATTAAATCATTTCTGTGATTGCTTATACTTAAGAATGAATGAATTTGTGTAAACTGATGGTCTTAGTTAACATTTGACATATATTTATAATGTATTTATATATATATGTGTATATATATATTTTTCCTATTTCTGAAACAAAATGCTTTCTCTTTTCAAAGGCATTTCAGACCTGAACAATCAGTTGGACAACTTCTTTGTGGCTTTGGGTATTCTGAAATTACTCTTAAGTCTACTTCAGTGATTGGATCCAAATCAGAATCTTAGAATTGGATGTCTGTGCCCAGAAATTTCTAAAGATGGAGGAATCTCTAATTTCTTTTCAGCTTCTTAGGTTCACTGTGCTCAATCTTTTTAGCTGGTTTTAACATCAGTCCTACCTCTATCTTTCCTGTGTGTCTCTATTCCCAGATGCCTATTTTATAGTATCCAAAAATTTTTTTCATTTAAATTGAGAGGCAGTATGGTGTAGTGTTGGATGTTAGACCCAAACAGCTTCATTTTGAATTCTGGCCCAGCCTCTAATAAGCTGCATGACTTTGAATAGTTCCTTCATCTCTCTGCGCCTCAATTTCTTTATCTGAAAAATGAAATACCTAAGGGGCCGGGCACAGTGGCTCATGCCTGTAATCCCAGCACTTTGGGAGGCCAAGGCGGGCGGATCACAAGGTCAGGAGATCAAGACCATCCTGGCTAACATGGTGAAATCCTGTCTCTACTAAAAATACAAAAAATTAGCCAGGTGAGGTGGCGCGCACCTGTAGTCCCAGCTACTCGGGAGGCTGAGGCAGGAGAATGGCGTGAACCCGGTAGGGGGAGCTTGTAGTGAGCCGAGATTGTGCCACTGCACTCCAGCCTGGGCGACAGAGTGAGACTCCGTCTCAAAAAAAATTTTTTTTTAAAAAAAGAGATGCCTAAGTTCTCGTAGGGTTGTTCTAAGGATTAAACGAGTTAATATATGTAAAGTAATGAAGAATCTCTTAAAAGATTTCTGTGAAGGATCCTCCGATACTTCTTTTGCTATATGACACAGTCACAATTTTTATGGTGCTTTTCACTTTTTCCCTAGCTTTTCTATTATTTGAAAGAATATATAGGTTCCCCTTTAAAGAAATTGGTTCTCTACATTAATGACTCAGTTTTTTTTTTTAATGTAAATGTGATAGGGACTTTAAAAAGTAACGGATTCTGAATTTTTTGATGCCCAAGCTTCCCAAATTTTTTCACAGCACACATGTTACATGGTAAATTATACAACATATAGTAGTAAATGACTGGATAGCTAGGGCTGCCCAAGGCTGGCAATGGCTATTGGTCACCAAGAGCTTAGAGCAGTCACTTGGAGGACTTGTTAAAATACAGATTGCTAAACAACACTTCCTAAGTTTCTGATTCTAATAAAGTTTGTATTTAACCAAATCAGTTTGAAGATGATGCCATTGATGCTGGTCTGAGGAATCACAGTTTAGTAGTTACTTCTTTAATGTTCTGTATCCTGGTGTGGTAGGTAGAATAATGGCCCTCCAAAGATGTCTGCATCCTAATCCCCAGAACCTTTGAACATGTTACCTTACATGGCAAAGGGACTTCACAGATGTGATTAAATTAAGGACTTTGAGATCATTGTGAATTATCTAGTTGGGCTCAGTGTAATCACCAGGGTCCTTAAAAGAGTAAAAAGGTGGCAGGAGAGAGAGAAAAACAGACAGACAGACAGACAGAGGAAGAAGTGACCATGGAATAATGGCCAGGGAGATTAAAGACTTTGAGATTGAACAAAGGGGCTATGAGTAAAGGAATGTTAGTGCTTCTAGAAGTTGGGAAAGGTAAGGAAATGGATTCTCCCCTAAACCCTTTAGAAAGAAATAGTCTTGATTTTTTAGCCCAGTGGTACCCATGTTAGACTTCTGACCTATCAACTGTAAGATTATAAATTTGTGTTGTTTTCAGCCACTAAGTTTATGGTAATTTGTAGGCACCAATAGAATACTAGTACATCTGTAACCAGTTCTGTTTACCAGTTCTCTTTGTGCTAAAAGTTCCCAGTCTTAGCTCATGACATCAGCTCATAACAAAGAGTAAATAAAAACACAAAAGGCAAGAGCTCCCTTATTTTTCTACCATCAAACTGTCAAAACTACCAGTATGTTAACCCATGTTTTTCTTCCCTTTTATTACATTGGAGGAAGTACCCAAACTTCTATCAAAACCTGATCTGTTGGCCTTTGTTTGATCCCATTCTGTATTGCCCTGTTTTTTTTAAATTGAAGTTATATATATGTATATGTGTGTGTGTGTATATATATGTATGTATAATTTAGCATCTAAATATATATATTTTAATTTAGCATGTTTAAGATGGAGAGCACCCCTTCAATGATTAGGAGAGACACAAGATGGAAATAATGGTTTTATTACTCATAGGTCCAGGGTACGTGATATACCTGGAGGCCATACGCGGAGGTCAGGGAGCACTTCAGAGGGAAGGAGACGGAGAGAGATCCATGGGTTAATGCCTTCATTGAGGTCTAAGGCCTTATCCAAACAGGTTTCTCACTGGGCGATTTTTCTTTAACACTTAATAATTGTATACATTTATGGTACAGTATGATTTTGATACATATGTACAATGTATAATGATCAAATCAGAGTAATTAACATATCTGTCACCTCAAATATTTATCATTTCTCTGTTGAGAATGTTAAAAATCTTATAGCTCTTCGAAAATATGCCCTAAATTATTGTTAACTATAGTCACCTTGCAGTGCAATAGAACAGTAGAATTTATTTCTCCTATATAGCTGTAATTTTGCATCTGCTAGCCAATCCCTTCCTATCGTGTCTCACACTTTTCAGCCTCTAGTAATCACTATTCTATCTCCTTCTGTGAAATCAACTTTTTTAGCTTTCATGTATGAGTGAGAACATATGATATTTGTCTTTCTGTGCCTGGCTTATTTCAGTAACAGAATTATCCTCCAGGCTCATACATTTTGCCTTGTTTGACAGGATTTCATTGGTTTTTGTGGCTGAATAGTATTCCATTGTGTATATATACCACATTTTCTTTATTCATTAATCTGTTGGACATGTAAGTTGATTCCAAATCTTGACTATTGTGAATAGTGCTGCAATAAACATAGGAGTGCAGACATCTCTTCAACATACTGATTTCCTTTCTCTTGGATATACACCCAGTAGTGGAATTGCTGGGTTGTATGGTAGTTGTATTTTTTAGTGTTCTTTTTTATATATGTTTTATGTCCTGTAAAACATTTTTGTTAGTCTTAAACAGCATCAGTATCTTTATCCAAATATGTATGTACTCTTCAGTTCTCTTCCTTCCTTCTTGGATTTGCCTAATTCTTTTGTTTGTTTGTTTTGTTTTGAGACGGAGTTTCGCTGTTTTTGCCCAGGCTGGAGTGCAATGGCATTATCTCGACTCACTGTGACCTCCACCTCAAGTGATTCTCCTGCCTCAGCCTCCCGAGTAGCTGGGATTACAGGCATGTGCCGCCACACCTGTCTAATTTTGTATTTTTAGTAGAGATGGGGTTTAGTTGCTCCATGTTGGTCAGGCTGGTCTCCAACTCCTGACATCAGGTGATCCCCCCTCCTCGGCCTCCCAAAGAGTTGGATTGCAGGCATGAGCCACCGCACCCGGCCCATTTGCCAAATTCTATCTGACAACATTTTGTTTTTGGTTGAATTATTGCTGTTAGTATATATATTATTACAGTTGTGCTGGCAAAAATATTCGCAAAACTTGTTTTCTGAAAGTGTTTTTATTTTTTTCTTTAGCTTTTGAGGTATATTTTCATCAGGCATAGAATTATAGTTTGGTGATTTTCATACTTTAAAAATGCCATTTTATTTTATTCTCGTTTTAATTATTTCTTATGTAAAGGTAGCCATTCCATTTTGTTGAAGAGACAAAATTGTTTCTTTGAAAATAAGGTAAATTTCTGGCCAATTTTAAACTTTTCTCATTGTCTTTTTCAACATCTTGACTATACTGTGCCTGGATGTATCTATGTGTTTTGTGTTTATCCTGTTCATGGTTTGTAGAATTTCTTGAGTTTGTGAGTTAATGTGTTTCATCAATTTGGAAAGTTACCTACCAGTATTTCTTCAAAATACTGCTTCTGTCCTATTCTTGGTTCCTCTCCTTTAGGTCTCTGATTATATTAATACTGTTTCTCCTGGATTGTGTACCTGCTTTCCTCTGTGTCCTTCAGTCTTACTACTTTCTCCCAACTTGCCCAGTTCACTTGTCTTCTGTTAGGCTGAGCCTAGTAGGCAGAATCTGCCGGTAGATTCATGTAATGCATTAATTTTAGTTATTGTATTTTATTTTGTAGTATTGTGTTGTGTATAATTTCCACTTGATTTTTAATAGATTTTTGGTCACTGCTGACTTTTATCTTTCCTTCTGTTTTTTTTTGAATGTTAATCATGGTTATTTTAAAGTGTTCATATGTTAAGTTCAATACCTGAATCACCTGTTGCTCTCTTTCTGTTTTGTAATTTTTTTTCTCTTGGCTTTCAGTCATTTGATTCTATTTTATAACGTGCTTTGATTGAATGCAATCTGTTGGTACTATTTTATAGAATGCTTATAATCTTTGATTGAATTAAACTAAAAATTATAGTAGCCCAATTTTTTAAATGGGCAAAGTGTTTGAGTAGACATTTCTCAAAAGAATAGTGATCAATACAATAAACACATGAAAGAGGTGCTTATGAATATTTTGTTATTAAGGAAATGCAAATCAAAGCCACAGTGAGATTCATACTCACTGGGATGGCTACAATCAAAACATGGATGGTAACAAATGTTGGCAAGGATGTGGAGAAATTGGAAACCTTATGCATTACTAGTAAAAATGTACAGTGGTGCAATTGCTTTGGAAAACAGTTTGGTCGTTCTTCAGAAAGTTAAATGCAGCATTGTTTTTAATGGCATTTTCATTAGAGAAATCTTTTCTGATTCATCCTAAAGAAAGTATGCCTCACCCATTGTTCTGTATCACTTTACTATATTTTTCTTTACAGAAATTTACTTAATGTATTTATGTATTTGTTTACTTTGTGTATATATGATATCTGCCCCACTATACTATAAGCTGTATGAGAGAAGGCATCATGTTCACTACTGTATTCCCAGGGCTGAACACAGTTATCTGGTACATAGTAGTAGCTTAATAAGTATTTGTTGAATGAATGCAGTCACACTTTTTCCCCCAAGTGTTTGTTTTTTAGAAGTTTTATTCTACCAAAAAAGCTGAGAAAAATAGTGCAGTGCACATTTGTATACACTTCACTTGGATTTAACAATGAACATTTGCCACATTAACTTTCTATCTTCCTCCGTATGTAATATATCTGTGTGTGTGTATATATGTGTATGTATCAGTTTGTCTTCATCTCTATACATGATTTTTAGCAGTAGAAGTGAACCATATGAAAGGAAGTTGCAGTCATAGCATTTTTCTCAAAATAATTCCTTGTTTATCTCCTATGAACAAGGTCATTCTACTACATAGCATGATATTGTTAAGAAGTTTAACACTGAAACAGTGATATATTTTTATGTACAATATTCAGATTTACCCAGTTGTCCCCATGTCTTTCATAGCTTTCTTTTTCCTTTTGCTCCAGGATCCAATTTGAGATTTCATATTGTATTTGGTTGTCGTGTCCTTCTATTTTCTTGTAATTGAAAATAGTACTCTTAGTATAATTTTTCCTTTCATTAAATTTATACTTTTTAAGTGTTCAAGCTGGTTGTCTTGTTGAATGTCTGCAATATGGATATGTCTTGATTGTTCATGATCATATTTAGGTTACACATTTTCGGCAAGAATGGTACACAGATGATGATGTACTTGTCATTCCATTGGTAAGAGGCTACATGATATCAGTATGCTGCTAAATTTGGTCATTTAGTTAAGATAGTGTTTACCAGATCTTCCCATTGTAAAGATACCTTGTTCCCTTTGTAAAAAAAAAAAATCTACTTTGATACTTTTCAAATATCCTGTTGACCAACAATGTTTCACTCAGTGTATTTTAGCATGCATCAATGGCCCTTGTCTGAATCAGTTATTACACTGGTGATAATTTTATCATTCCTTCTACATTTATTAGCTGTCATGTTTTGATAAAGAACTTTCCCTGTCCCCAACACATGCATCTTTTTAAAAATTTCATTTTTAATTTAATGTATTATCAATTACTGTTACTATTTTTAGGCTTATATTGTCCCAAATTTAATGTATTATGAATTACTGTTAACTATTTTTAGGCTTATATTGTCCCGAATTTGGCCATTGGATGACCCCTGAGAATGGTTCCTTTGTTCGCATCAGTCTTTGAGCACTGACTGTTCTGCTCTGGTGGAGAATGATACTTAGAAACCAAAAATGTGGGCACTAAGAGTGCTCATAATTACTACAGTGTCATTGCTTCTTATAATGGCCTTTTCACAGTGGACAGAGCTAGGATGACATTTTTAAATAGGCAAACAGACAAATATATACATGTTTATTTAAGTAAATTTGTTTTGATAACTCAAGTTATCCTTAAGGTCCCTTTACATATTTGTTGCTTCTTTTTCTCACAGTGAAAAACAACTTAAATATTTGCTCACTTTTACTATCTGAAATATATAAAAAATACTACAACCAACAACAACTTACTAAGATACGTTCTAGATTACTTTCAGTGTTTTTCCTTTTGTATTTAGTTGGTATGTAATAAATGTATGTATTACTGGGATACAGTGATATTTTGTTACATGTATACATTATATAATGATCAAATTGGAGTAATTAGCATATTTACCTCAAACACATCATTTCTTTATATTGTGAACAGTGAAGATCTTCTTGTAGCTTTTTGCAAATATACAATAAATTATAGTTAACCGTATTCACCCAACAGTGCTGCAGAAGGCAGGAACTCATTCCTCCTGTCTAGCTATAGTTTTGTGTCCATTAACCAACTTCTCATTCTCCCCTCCTACCTCCCTTTCCCAGCCTCTGATACCCATATTTCTACACTATACTTCCATAGGCTCAATTTTTTTTAAGCTCCTGCAGATGAGTGAAAACGTAAGGTATTTTTCTTCCTGTGCCAGATTTATTTCTCTTAACATAATGTGCCCCAGGGTCATTCATATTGCCTTGAATAACAGGATTTCATTCTCCTTGTGGCTGAATAATATTCCATTGTGTATGTATAGCATGTTTTTCTTTATCCGTTCATCTGATGGATATTTCAGTTGATTCTATGTCTTAGCTATTGTGAATAGTAGCTAAGCTGCAATAAACATGGGGATGTAGGTATTCCTTTGATATACTGATTTCCTTTATTTTGGATTAATACCCAGTAGCAGGATTGCGAGAATTATTTTTTGATTCTCTTTTGAGTTTTTAAAGAAACCTCCACACTGTTTTCCATAATGACTGTACTAATTTACATTCCCACTAACAGGGTATATGAATTTTCTTTTCTCCACATCCTTGCCAGCACTTACTTTGTCTTATTTGATAATAATCTAACTGGGGTAAGATGATACCTGATTATAGTTTTGACTTGCATTTCCCTGAAGATTAGTGATGTTGAGCATATTTTTATATATTTGTTGGCCATTTGTATGTTTTCTTTTGAAAAATGTCTATTAAGATCATTTGTCCACTTTTTAATTGGGTTATTTGGTTTTTTGCTGTTGAGTTCCTTGTATATTCTGAATGTTAGTCCATATCGGATGCATACTTTGCAAATATTTTCTCCCATTCGACATGTTGTCTTTTTACTTTATTATTTTCATTGCTGAGCAGAAGCGTTTTAGTTTAAATCCCATTTGTCTATTTTTGTTCTTTCTTGCTTGTTCTTTTGATTTCTTAGCCATAAAATCTTTGACTAGACCAATGTCTTGAAGTGTTTCCCTTATAGTATTATGGTTTGATCTTATTTATAAGTCTGTAATTTATTTTAAGTTGATTTTTATATATGGTTAGAGATATGGGGACTAGTTTTGTCCTTCTGCATGTGGATATCCAAATTTTCGAGCACCATTTATTGAAGAGATGTCCTTTCTCCAGTGTATGCTCCTGGCACCTTGTCAAAAATCAGTTGGCTGTAAATACATGGATTTATTTCTGGGTTCTCTGTTCTGTCCCATTGGTCTATGTGTTTTTATACCAATACCATGCTGTTTTGGTTACTGTAGCTTTGTAGTGTATTTTAAAGTCAGGTAGTGTAATACCATCAGCTTTATTCATTTTGCTCAATATTGCTTTGGTTATTTGGGGTCTTGTGGTTCTGTATGAATTTTAGGATTGTTTTCTAATTCTGTGAAAAATGACTTTGGCATATTGATAGAGATTGCATTGAATCTTTAGATCACATTGGGTAGTATGGTCATTTTAACAGTATTAATTCTTATAATCCATGAGTATGGGCTGTCTTTCCATTTTTATTTTTTATGTCCTCTTCAATTCTTTCAGTGTTTTTGTAGTTTTCATTTTAGAGGTCTTTCACCTCCTTGGGTAAATTTATTCCTAGTTATATTTTTAATGTTTTATAGCTATTTTAAGTGGGATTGCTTTATTGATCCCATTGATTTCTTATTCAGCTAGATCATTCCTGGTGAATAAAATGCTACTAATTGTTGTATGTCGACTTTGTATCCTGCAACTTTATTGAATTCATTTATCAGTTCTAAAAGTATTTGTGGTGAAGTCTTTAGATTTTTCTATATATAAGATCATGTCATCCATAACCAGGATAGTTACTTCCTCTTTTTCAATTTGGATGCCCTTTATTTCTTTATTTTGCCTAATTGCTGTGGCTGAGACTTCCATTACTATGTTGAATAAGGGTGATTAAAGTGGGCATCCGTGTCTTGTTCCAGATCTTAGAGGACAGGCTTTCAGCTTTTCCCCCATTAAGTATGATATTAGCTGTGGGTTTGTCATATATTGCCTTTTATTGTTTTGATGTATGTTCCTTCTTTGCCTAATTTCTTGAGAGTTTGTATCATGAAGTGATGTTGAAATTTATCAAATGCTTTTTCTGCGTCTATTGAGATCATTTTATGGTTTTTGTTCTTCATTCTGTTGATGTGTTATATCACGCTGTTTGATTGGCATGTGTTGAACCATCCTTGCATCCCTGGGATAAATCCCACCTGATTGTGGTGTATTATCTCTTTAATGTGTTGTTGGGTTTGGTTTGCTAGTATTTTGTTGAGGATTGTTGCATCTGAGCTCACTGGCATTTTGGCCTGTAGTTTCTCTTTTCCTGTGTCTGGTTTGGGCATTAGGGCAGTGCTGACCTGAATGAATTAGGAAGAATTCCCTTAATTTCCAGTTTTTTGGAATAGTTTGAGAAGAATTGGTGTTGGTTCTTTTTTATATGTTTGGAAGAATTCAGAGGTAAAGCCATCTGATGCTGGGCTTTTCTTTGTTGGGAGACCTTTTATTACTGGCTTCATCCTATACCAACTTTGTGATGATAATAAGCCAGTTACTTTACTAGTCTTAGGCTTTTTTTTGTATTGTCTATAAATTGAGGATGATAATAATATCTATCTTACAGAGGTATTATATGTAAATCTTGACATGTTAAGCAGATGTTACAAACTATTATTGATGTATTTTAATAAATTTAATTTGAGAACAGTATATTGTAGCCTAGGCCTAAGGGTTAGGCTATTAGTTGAGAAATGCATGATACATAGTTGTGACAGTTAAATAGGAAGGACAGATATTATAAATATTTTAGATGAATAATATTTTAAAATTTTATATAGCTTTAAAAAATCTTTAAATGGTACTTTATGCTGTTGTTTCATAGTATGTCTGTGTTCCTTCTGTTACATCAATAGTTAATAACTCACAAATGAATGTAACTTTATAAAGTACTTTGACATATGTTGCTGAATTTGATTCTAAGAATCATTCTATGAGAGATTATTTCTACTAGGCCCCAGAGAGGTTAAGTAGTTTGTTGAAGATTATACAAGTTAGTAAAAGAACCAGTGTGAAACTTGAATCTCCATATTCCTATTCTAGTGATTTCTCCATTATTTTCTATTACATGGCAAGAAGTAATATATAGCAAGGAACAAATGTGAAAAACTGTTATTAGTCCTTTCAAAGAGTTACTATCTTTTTTAAGCATCTGCCTTAATAGAAGAAATAACCAAAACATGGAAGGGGACAGACTAATTTAGAATCTACTAATTATATAATTCATATATAGACTTAGTGGCATTTGAATATAAACTTTGGTAAATCTAAATATTTAGTGGCTGCAATTTGCCATAATATCATTAGTAGAACTGATAATAAACTCTTGCTTTCCTGCACCAAATTGTATTAGGCACTTAGTACATTTTGGGTGATTGTAAAATATTTTACAATAGAGCTGTTTCTTAAATGTTTTTAAATAGTATTGATCATGAAACTTTTTGAAATTTACCATCAGGCCAATGGTGGCAGAGTCTACATAGAACTATGCTTCGTGGTGTTCTGGGGAAAACCTTTCGACTTGTTGGCTATACTATTCAGTATGGCTGTATAGCTCATTGTGCTTTTGAATACGTTGGTGGTGTTGTCATGGTAAGTTTTTATGTTCAAGAATATTCATCTTAAATATATACTTCTTTTCAAATGGAAGGAAAATGTGTTTTTCCTTTTATTATAGTTGAAGTTATTTAATTATTAAAATGTGAAAGTTAAAACATAAAATATTTCTAAATATTGGAATAATAAGAGAGTGAGAAGGTATAAGGACCGTTACTTAAATATTTTCTGTATTCTGTTTCTAATGGGCACAAAAGGTCCTTTTGAATAGTAGAACAATAATAGTCGTTACCATTTATTGAATCCTATTTACTGTGTTTCAGGATATGTTTGATGTTTTACACTTACTAATTTAATCTTTTACACTTCTTTGAGATACTTATTAGTAATCCAGTATACACATGAGGAAATGAATTGAGAAAGCTTAAGTAACTTACTTGTTCCAGATCCCACAGTTAGTAAGTAACTTGAAATTTCAACACATATTTGTCCAGTTTTCAAAATTCCAGCTCATTACCACCATGTTTAACTGTAATTAAAACAAATTAATAATCTGTAATTAAGACAGATTATTCTGCCTAATGTCTATATTAAAATGTTAAAGTTGTTCCCTGTCCCCAACTAATACTTGTTCTTAATATTGTAGTGGGAAACTATGAACTGTGGTTGTTGATTCAAACCTTTTGTCATGTAAAGAACAAATTGATTGACCAGCTAGTCAGTTTTTTTTAATTGTTGTTATTACTGTTGTTTTTGTTTTTTTAAATTAGGTTTACTTTATCAGATTGATAGTCACGTAACTTCCAGTTAAGATGGAGTAATGGAAATATATATGTTTAACTCAAATTTCCCTTTTTTTTTTTTTTGAGACAGGGTCTTGCTCTGTTGCCTGGGCTGGAGTGCAATCGAGTGATCTCAGTTCACTGCAGCCTCCGCCTCCTGGGCTCAAAACAGTTCTCGTGCCTCAGCCTCCCAAGTAACTGGGACTACAGGGGTGCAACACCACGCCTGGCTAATTGTTGTATTTTTAGTACAGATGGCGTTTCACCATGTTGTCCAGGCTGGGCACGAACTCCTGGTGTCAAGTGATCTGCCTACCTTGGCTTCCCAAAGTTCTGGTTTTATAGGTATGAGCCACTGTACCTGGCTGAAACTTGCCACCTTGATTTTTTGTAAGTTAGATTGGTACTTACAAAGGTAGCAAACAAACTGTAATCATATTTCTTCTTATTTCTGCCTGAGTAGGAACTTTTGAGTAAAAAGTTTTATTTACAAGTAGAGTAAATGGAGACTGTAGTATTTAGATTTTTAAGGTGGCAATGATAATTTTTTCTGATTCTGAGGTAGAGGTTGAGTATCCCTTATGAGAAATACTTGGGACCAGAAGTGTTATGGATTTTAGATTTTTTTGAATTTTGGAATATTTGCATATGTATAATGAGATATTTTGGGGATGGGACCCAAGTCTGAACACAAAATTCATTTGTATTTCATATGTACCTTGTATGCATAGCCTGAAGGTAATGTTATATGCTATTTTAAAGAATTTTGTACATGAAACAAAAATTTTGACTGCATGTTGGCTATGATGCATCCCATGGGGTCAGGTATGGAATTTACCGTTTGTGGTATCATGTAGACTCTCAGAACATTTCAGATTTTAGAGCATTTAAAATTTCAGACTTTTTATTAGGGATACTCAACCTGTATATATCAAGATTATGGTTTTGAGACATACAAATAGGAAAACCTTTGATTGCTTTATTGTAAAGATGGGGTCTCTTTAGGTTGCCAGGTTTGGTCTTGACCTCCTGTCCTCAAGTCTTTCTTCCAAAGTTTTGGAATTACAGGTGTGAGCCACCATGCCTAGCCCTGAAAATCTTTAAAGTCCATGTCTTCATACTAGTATTTTTCAGTAGAAAATTTAAGTTGTAGCCCCATGAAATGAGTAAGCTATTCTCTTGGAAGAGGAAGATGGGCATAAGCTCATTGAGAATAGTTTAATACCATTTAGTAAATCATCATCATGTTCACTGGATTATATCTGATAGTAATAAGAAAATGAATCATTCTCCCATTCATTCAACCAATATGTATGGTTTATCAATTTTGTACCAAACATTGTTCTTGGCTTTGGTTATATAGCTGGGAACATGAGAGAGATCTCTGCCCTCATAGAACTGACATTCTATAGGGTGGCCTAAATTTGGAAACATAGGTAGTTTGTTTTATTCAGGCATTATAATGTGAAATCAATAATCCATTTATAACATATTTTTCTATATTTCCAGACTTAGTGGCTACTCTAGAGTTGAACTTATTTGAGAACTGCCAGATTTTCATGAATCATGCCCCAAGCTTTAAGAACATTTGCTTGATTTTCTTTCTTTTAAGCCTGCTCAAATGATTTATGTTAAATTTAAAAGAGATTTTGAATTTAGATTACAAATTACCTCTCTTTTCAGTGTTCTGGACCATCAATGGAGCCTACAATTCAAAATTCAGATATTGTCTTTGCAGAAAATCTTAGTCGACATTTTTATGGTATCCAAAGGTAAATTTCTGTCATGGATATATTAAATTTACAGTGAAAATATATACACACATTATGTCTTTTCTGCAATTCCTTAACTTCATCTTTAAAAACTGTTCCATAAATAAACATGTTAATAACCAGCTAGTTAAAATTTTGAGTCAAATATTTTCTTTCAGTTTGAGAAATTTTAATAGTTTCTCAAACATATGCAGTCTCTTGGGTCATTGTATCTCTTGCGTCATTGTGAAAAATAATTAACAGTCCCTTACAATATACATGTAAGCTTAACTTGTTTTTATTGGGTTTTAGAATGTTTTCAGTTAAGAACTAGGAACTTAGGTATTACATTACAGATCCAAATCAATGTTTTTGTTCTTTAATTTTAAAAATAATCCTGTAGTTCTATTGATTGCTATCTTATTCTCTATGTATAGCCTATGATGACTGTTTGATGGTTTTTATTTTTTTAAATTTTCTGATACACATTTTTTGAGATGAGGTCTTGCTCTGGCTCCCAGGCTGGAGTGCAGTGACACGATCTCAGCTCCCTGCAGCCTCAACCTCCTGGGCTCCAGTGATCCTTCCCCTCAGTCTCCCAAGTAGCTGTGACTACAGGTATATACACCACGCCCAGATAATTTCTGTAGTTTTTGTAGAGACTGGGTTTCGCCATGTTGCCCAGGCTGGTCTCAAACTCCTGAGCTCAAGCAATCCGCTCACCTCAGCCTGCCAAAGTGTTGAGATTACAGGTGTGAGCCACCATGCCCAGCCCATTTGATGATTTTTAGATTACATCATTGTATATAGCTGAGAACCAGGAATTGTATATATTATGAGTCTCCTGATTAATTATATTAACTTGAATAACTCCTGGGCAAATATTGTTTGTCACTAAACCTTTTAAAGTCCTATTTCACAGGAGACTGAGGCAGGAGAATTGCTTGAACCTGGGAGATGGAGGCTGCAGTGAGCCAAGATCATGCCACTGCACTCCAGCCTGGGTGACAGAGCAAGACTCCTTCCCCCCAAAAAATAATTTAAAAATCCTATTTCAAATGGTGGTTCCAATCCTTGTGATACCCTTTATTCCAGTTAACTCTATGAGAATGATCTCTTCCAAATGAATGTCAAGTATTAATAATTTAATATATTTTCTAAAGAGCACCTCTCTGATATCCTAAAATTTTGAGTCCATTTGTTTTTTATAATTCTGAAAAAATTCTATGCCTGCTTTCATTTCAGTAAACTACAAATTTGATTCCCTTGAGCTAGTATTTAGTTTATGGCATAATAAGTAGGTTTAGGCACTTCTCTTTCACTGTTCACCTTTGCTATAACCTATTGTACAGTACTGAAAATTGTTAAGAATACATTTCTTCACATTTATTGATCTTTCACCAGCCTTAGATTCTGCAGATAAACTCTCTTGGTCAAGCTGTATAGTTTGGCATGCTCCCTAGGTAATTCTTCTTCAAATCTTTTACCCATAACAACTTCTATATACTTAATTGTAGATATAGGAGTTATAAAATAAAACTTATATAATAGATTGTGTTGTTGCTCCCTTTTCTTTTTAACTTATATCAAATTATCCTTATATAGCCTTTGAATTAACTGGAGACCTAGCCTCATGATGTAGCATGAAAACAAGCGTCTGTGTTCCATGCCAGTGACATAATTTTATTCACAATAATCCTTGGGCATCCTGAATGAGGAGCTGAACTTGTTGGCTGAATAGTTTTTGAATACACAGCTTGATATTTTTAAAACAATTACTCGTTGCATTCAGATAAGTGAAACAAATAACTACATTCAGTAAATGAATTCATATTCTTTGAAGATCTTATTTTGTACTCTATTCATCCAGGTTACAAGACAGCTCAAAATCTGGCATTTATGAGATATACCAAAGTAACTTTTAGAGCCAAGGTAGCCAGCTGGTAACTTTTACTTAAAAAATATTACTGTCCTGAGTATTCTCTTTCTTTTACCCGCAGCACAGAACTCAAGATTTCAGGGGAATATTTGACTCCTGGTAAGGGGTCCTGTTGTTGGCTGCCTGTTTCTAAATGTAAAATAACCTTCCATTTAGGCAAGAGTAAAAGTTTGCATATCTAGTAACTAAAGCACATGGATGTCTCTTCAGTCAGCTGCAGAGAACACTCAACCTTGAGACAGTCAAATTTTTACTACTGCTTATTCTTTCAATAAATAGTAGTGAGCACCTAATTTATAAGATGTACCGTACATTATAGAGAATATTAAGATTAATGAGATATTGACACTAGTTTTCAAAAGCTTATTGTGTAGTAGAATAAGTTGTTTACAAATATGAGAAAATTTTAATAAGCTTCCTTTTAAAACTATTTGAAGGAGTTAAGAATCCAAGGGATATGTATTTTGATCTAAATGCTATGCATATGTCTAGTTAGACTACCAGAAATAAAGTTTATGTTAATACTACTTTCTACAAAAACAGCACGACTGAATTATGATTTCTATGTTGCCATTCGAGTGCAAAGTTTGTTTTAAGGGTCATATTGATTATTTGATCAAAGAACTTAAGCTTCATTAAACACCCATGGAAAAACGTCTCTTCCTCCAAAGCTACCCAAAATCAACTTTGATGGTGTGTTACAATTTTTGCAAATTTGTTCATCTGAACAGATCCACTGACATGGTTCTAGTTGTTTAGAAAGAAAATACCGTATTCTATTTTCAAAAGAAGGCAACATCCAAATTATAGAATGTAATGATTTGCTACCTTTCAACTCTTACCAAGAATAGCCTCAAGAGATCATCATTGTAAATACTATTTCTGCACTTTCTGTAAAATTTCCGATAATGGTATCTTTCATTCTGTTATATAAGAATGTTTCTTGTGAATTTCTCTTTGATTTAGTTTTTAGGGAAAATTTTGTCTTACCTCCCAAACTGTTATTTTATTAAGTAATGATTTCCATGTAACTGGTCTTAATTTCTTCTGACTTGGCTCCCAAAGAGTTTAGAACCCATTTTAATGCTTCTATAGAGCAGTTACTAGGTTTCTGATTTCATCATCATTTTCCTTTTATTCTTACGACTTTTAATACTATTTTGACATATGCTTATTTTATTATAAGTAACATTAAACTATTTCTGGAACTAGGTACAATTAATAAGTAAATATGTTAAATCCTTTTAAATGTGTGTTAGTCAACAGAATTCACATATTGCTCGTTTTATGCAGAAAGAGCATTGTGTTCTGTTTGACTGTGGTCATTAGTCCTAGGTTCTGTCTTCTTCCTTTCCACTCTTTAGGATCTTTCTTATTTTTTATTACCAAATGGATTGTCAGTTCTTCTTATCATAAATCATGTCTTCTGTATGTAATCAGACCCTTATTGGTTTTATATGTTTGATGCCTCATTTTATTTTTCAGAGTGTATATTTGGGCAACTTTTAGCATTTTATTTTGTTGTATCTTTTGATTTTTGTTCTCAAATATAAGTTCTTTTGATATAGGTTATAGGACTTATATGCTATCATTCCTCAATTATTTAAGTTCTAGGGAAGTTCTAGGGAAACATGGATGATGTTTTTACCTTTTTAGTGTACCCTAAAGTCAATCAGTGCTACTGCCTGGACAGCAATATTTGTTTACTTAATTTGTTAGTATTTATATGGAATTGTGTGGAGGGTTTTTTGTTTGTTTGTTTTGGTTCATTTGGGGTTTTTCTTGGTGTTTGTTTGTTTGTTTGTTTTTTTGAGACATGGTCTCAGTCTGTTGCCCATGGTGGCACGATCAGAGCTTACTGTAGCCATGAACTCCTGGTTTCAAGCAATCCCCTTGCCGTAGCCTCCCAAAGTGCTGAGATTATAGTTGTGAGCCACCGTACCTGGCCTATATAGAATTGCTTTCCCACAATTTTGGTTCTAAGAATTTGGACACAGGAGTAAAGCATAGTGGATACAATGCAAAAAGATAATTCTTGTGGAATTATCTGAAAGTTTAGAATCTTCTGAAATTATCAGAAATTTTAGATAGCCTTTTCATCACTCTTATTGTTGGATTCTCACCCAAAGTATTCAGTCGCAAAGGTTCTCAAAACCAGTAAATGTATGGAAGAGTCAGTATATGAGAGGATAAAGGTTATGGCTTTGTTTAAGTTGCCTTATAAAAGTATTAAAGCAGTGCCATGCATGTGTTTATGCTTAATAAATAATACAGACATTTCTTTGACTTTTCCCCCTCAGAGGTGACATTGTGATTGCAAAAAGCCCAAGTGATCCAAAATCAAATATTTGTAAAAGAGTAATTGGTTTGGAAGGAGACAAAATCCTCACCACTAGTCCATCAGATTTCTTTAAAAGCCATAGTTATGTAAGTAACATTTCAATTATGTTATTTTTTGGTGTCATAATTGATTAACATTAACTGAATGCTGACAAAAGAAAATAATGTTTATTCATATTTTGAATGTAAGAAAAAATGCATCCAGTAGAATTTAAATATATTTATATCAAGAACAATTCAGCCATTATATTTTATATATTTTAGTTACTTTTAAAATCTACATAAACATCGCAATAATTGTTACAGGCAAAATTTACCAGTGGATGCTAAAATTATTGGAAAAAAGTTTGAGAAGAAATAGAACTTTGCATAATCTTAAAGTATCTCTCCCAAGATATTTATTACAAAGGGAAAAAACCTTAGAGGTGAAACCTGTCAGGCACCACTTTAACTGAGTTATCTTCATCATCATAACATGATATATCAACATAATGTAGCCTCTGATTGAAGCATCAAGAAGGGCACTTGCAGGAAAAAAAAGTTACAACCTCAGTCTACTCATGAGAAAACATAAGACAATTCCAAATTGAGGGTCATTCTACAATATAACTGACCAATACTCTTCAAAAATGTCAAAGTCATAAAAAACACGGAAAGATTGAGGCCCTGTCATATATTGGAGCAGACAAAGGAGACATGATAACTAAATGCATTTGGGATCCTGGCTTAGAAAGATTTTCCACTATTAGTGGGAAGTCTGACAAAATCAAATAAACCCTATGCTTTATTTTTTTTTAACATCCTATTTAAATTTTGATAATCAAAATTGTGTATATTGAAATTGTATACAACCACTTTGCTTGTACAGCTAGAAAAAGTGCAAGAATAGTATAAATGGAAGAATGCAGAGTAGATACAATGTGTTAGCTCCTTTCACCAATCACATGGCTTCTGTAACAGAGCTTAGGGGAAGAGAGATGGCCTTTTGTTTACTCAGCATATACTCTTCTTACTTTAATAATTATAGCTTAATTTTCTACTTTACTGTACATCTTCTGTGTCACTATCAAATTATTGATGCAGCTGTTAACTAACATTATCTCTGTATTCATCCTCAATGTAAACAGACAACTGAATAATGACATTGTCATCATAAATTTATTTTGAACCATAATAGCCTCTGATTGCCCTATAAGTAAGTTTGATCAATAGACTGTTAAATAATCAATCTTATTTATTTACCATTTGTAATAGACTATGGTTCAGCTGTACAAGTGCTTTTGATGTTTATTACTACAATGCCAAATACACAGTAATTGTTACCTTATGGTGATAACAGTGTTAAAGATGATAGTGTGCTGTCAGGTAACATATTTTTCTACTATTGCTTTCATCATGGACACTGTATCCTCTTCTCCTTTAAAAATGTTAGATTTTCCATGTAATTTCACCTTCATATGACTATTAGCATTTCCTGAGATATTCTAGTCACTTCTGAATTGCTTTAGCATCATGTATGTACTTGAAACCAGAAATGATATCAACAGACAGAACAACAGAGCAAATAAATACCGTATTGTTGTTGTCGATTTCTTTTTAAGAGTTATTAGAGGAGGATGTCAGTACAAAAGGATTCAGATGAAGTCTCTGCTAAGTAATCAGAGAAGATAACCAGCACTGTAAGATGTAAATTTTTTAAATGTTCTATTCAAGGAAAATATTCATTGAGTTTTTTGTTTTTAATTGACACAAAATAATTGTACATTATTTATGGGGTATAGTGTGATGTTTCAATACTAATATACATTGTATAAAAATGAAATTAGTACATTTAGCATATCTATCACCTCATGTATTTTTTTTTTATTATACTTTAAGTTCTAGGGTACATGTGCATAACGCGCAGGTTTGTTACATATGTATACTTGTGCCATGTTGGCGTGCTGCACCCATCAACTCATCAGCACCCATCAGCTTGTCATTTACATCAGGTATAACTCCCAATGCAATCCCTCCCCCCTCCCTCCTCCCCATGATAGGCCCCAGTATATGATGTTCCCCTTCCCAAGTCCAAGTGATCTCATTGTTCAGTTCCCACATATGAGTGAGAACATGCGGTGTTTGGTTTTTCTGTTCTTGTGATAGTTTGCTGAGAATGATGGTTTCCAGCTACATCCATGTCCCTACAGAGGACACAAACTCATCCTTTTTTATGGCTGCATAGTCTTCCATGGTGTATATGTACCACATTTTCTTAATCCAGTCTGTCACTGATGGACATTTGGATTGATTCCAAGTCTTTGCTATTGTGAATAGTGCCGCAATAAACAGACGTGTGCATGTGTCTTTATAGCAGCATGATTTATAATCCTTTGGGTATATACCCAGTAATGGGATGGCTAGGTCATATGGTACTTCTAGTTCTAGATCCTTGAGGAATCGCCATACTGTTTTCCATAATGGTTGAACTAGTTTACAATCCCACCAACAGTGTAAAAGTGTTCCTGTTTCTCCACATCCTCTCCAGCACCTGTTGTTTCCTTTTTAATGATTGCCATTCTAACTGGTGTGAGATGGTATCTCATTGTGGTTTTGATTTGCATTTCTCTGATGGCAAGTGATGATGAGCATTTTTTCATGTGTTTGTGGGCTGTATGAATGTCTTCTTTTGAGAACTTTCTGTTCATATCCTTTGCCTACTTTTTGATGGGGTTGTTTTTTTCTTGTAAATTTGTTTGAGTTCTTTGTAAGTTCTGGATATTAGCCCTTTGTGAGATGAGTAGATTGCAAATATTTTCTCCCATTCTGTAGGTTGCCTATTCACTCTGATGGTAGTTGCTTTTGCTGTGCAGAAGCTCTTTAGTTTAATTAGATCCCATTTGTCAATTTTGGCTTTTGTTGCCGTTGCTTTTGGTGTTTTAGACATGAAGTCCTTGCCCATGCCTATGTCCTGAATGGTATTATCTAGGTTTTCTTCTAGGGTTTTTATGGTATTAGGTCTAACATTTAAGTCTCTAATCCATCTTGAATTAATTTTTGTATAAGGAGTAAGGAAAGGATCCAGTTTCAGCTTTCTACTTATGGCTAGCCAATTTTCCCAGCACCATTCATTAAATAGGGAATCCTTTCCCCATTTCTTGTTTCTCTCAGGTTTGTCAAAGATCAGATGGCTGTAGATGTGTGGTATTATTTCTGAGGACTCTGTTCTGTTCCATTGGTCTATATCTCTGTTTTTGTACCAGTACCATGCTGTTTTGGTTACTGTAGCCTTATAGTATAGTTTGAAGTCAGGTAGCATGATGCTTCCAGCTTTGTTCTTTTGACTTAGGATTGTCTTGGCAATGCGGGGTCCTTTTTGGTTCCATATGAACTTTAAAGTAGTTTTTTCCAATTCTGTGAAGAAAGTCATTGGTAGCTTGATGGGGATGGCACTGAATCTATAAATTACCTTGGGCAGTATGGCCATTTTCACGATATTGATTCTTCCTATCCATGAGCATGGTATGTTCTTCCATTTGTTTGTGTTCTCTTTTATTTCACTGAGCGGTGGTTTGTAGTTCTCCTTGAAGAGGTCCTTTACATCCCTTGTAAGTTGGATTCCTAGGTATTTTATTCTGTTTGAAGCAATTGTGAATGGGAGTTCATTCATGATTTGGCTCTCTGTTTGTCTGTTACTGGTGTATAAGAATGCTTGTGATTTTTGCACATTGATTTTGTATCCTGAGACTTTGCTGAAGTTGCTTATCAGCTTAAGGAGATTTTGGGCTGAGACAATGGGGTTTTCTAAATAGACAATCATGTCACCTGCAAACAGGGACAATTTAACTTCTTCTTTTCCTAACTGAATACCCTTTATTTCTTTCTTTTGCCTGACTGCCCTAGCCAGAACTTCCAACACTATGTTGAATAGGAGTGGTGAGAGAGGGCATCCCTGTCTTGTGCCAGTTTTCAAAGGGAATTTTTCCAGTTTTTGCCCATTCAGGATGATATTGGCTGTGGGTTTGTCATAAATAGCTCTTATTATTTTGAGGTACGTTCCATCAATACCGAATTTATTGAGCGTTTTTAGCATGAAGGGCTGTTGAATTTTGTCAAAGGCCTTTTCTGCATCTATTGAGATATTCATGTAGTTTTTGTCGTTGGTTCTGTTTATATGCTGGATTACGTTTATTGATACGCGTATGTTGAACCAGCCTTGCATCCCAGGAATGAAGCCCACTTGATCATGGTGGATAAGCTTTTTGATGTGCTGCTGGATCCGGTTTGCCAGTATTTTATTGAGGATTTTTACATCGATGTTCATCAGAGATATTGGTCTAAAATGTTGTGTCTCTGCCAGGTTTTGGTATCAGGATGATGTTGGCCTCATAAAATGAGTTACGGAGGATTCCCTCTTTTTCTATTGATTGGAATAGTTTCAGAAGGAATGGTACCAGCTCCTCCTTGTACCTCTGGTAGAATTCAGCTGTGAATCCATCTAGTCCTGGACTTTTTTTGGTTGGTAAGCTATTAATTATTGCCTCAATTTCAGAGCCTGCTATTGGTCTATTCAGGGATTCAGCTTCTTCCTGGTTTAGTCTTGGAAGAGTGTAAGTGTCCAGGAAATTATCCATTTATTCTAGGTTTTCTCGTTTATGTGCGTAGAGGTGTTTATAGTATTCTCTGATGGTAGTTTGTATTTCTGTGGGGTCGGTGGTGATACCCCCTTTATCATTTTTTATTGCATCTATTTGATTCTTCTCTCTTTTCTTCTTTATTAGTCTTGCTAGTGGTCTATCAATTTTGTTGATCTCTTCAAAAAACCAACTCCTGGATTCATTGATTTTTTGGAGGGTTTTTTGTGTCTCTATCTCCTTCAGTTCTGCTCTGATCTTAGTTATTTCTTGCCTTCTGCTAGCTTTCGAATGTGTTTGCTCTTGCTTCTCTAGTTCTTTTAATTGTGATGTTAGAGTGTCAATTTTAGATCTTTCCAGCTTTCTCTTGTGGGCATTTAGTGCTATAAATTTCCCTCTACACACTGCTTTAAATGTGTCCCAGAGATTCTGGTATGTTGTATCTTTGTTCTCATTGGTTTTAAAGAACATCTTTATTTCTGCCTTCATTTCATTATGTACCCAGTAGTCATTCAGGAGCAGGTTGTTCAGTTTCCATGTAGTTGAGCGGTTTTGATTGAGTTTCTTAGTCCTGAGTTCTAGTTTGATTGCACTGTGGTCTGAGCGACAGTTTGTTATAATTTCCGTTCTTGTACATTTGCTGAGGAGTGCTTTACTTCCAATTATGTGGTCAATTTTGGAATAAGTGTGATGTGGTGCTGAGAGGAATGTATGTTCTGTTGATTTGGGGTGGAGAGTTCTGTAGATGTTTATTAGGTCTACTTGCTGCAGAGATGAGTTCAATTCCTGGATATCCTTGTTAACTTTCTGTCTCGTTGATCTGTCTAATGTTGACAGTGTGGTGTTGAAGTCTCCCATTATTATTGTATGGGAGTCTAAGTCTCTTTTTAAGTCTCTAAGGACTTGCTTTATGAATCTGGGTGCTCCTGTATTGGGTGCATATATATTTAGGATAGTTAGCTCTTCCTGTTGAATTGATCCCTTTACCATTATGTAATGGCCTTCTTTGTCTCTTTTGATCTTTGATGGTTTAAAGTTTGTTTTACCAGAGACTAGGATTGCAACCCCTGTTTTTTTTTGTTCTCCATTTGCTTGGTAGATCTTCCTCCATCCCTTTATTTTGAGCCTATGTATGTCTCTGCATGTGAGATGAGTCTCCTGAATACAGCAAACTGATGGGTCTTGACTCTTTATCCAGTTTGCCAGTCTGTTTCTTTTAATTGGAGCATTTAGTCCATTTACATTTAAGGTTAATATTGTTATGTGTGAACTTGATCTTGCCATTATGATATTAAATGGTTATTTTGCTCGTTAGTTGATGCAGTTTCTTCCTGGCCTCGATGGTCTTTACATTTTGGCATGTTTTTGCAATGGCTGGTACCGGTTGTTCCTTTCCATGTTTAGTGCTTCCTTCAAGGTCTCTTGTAAGGCAGGCCTGATGGTGACAAAATCTCTAAGCATTTGCTTATCTGTAAAGGATTTTATTTCTCCTTCACTTATGAAACTTAGTTTGGCTGGATATGAAATTCTGGGTTTAAAATTCTTTTCTTTAAGAATGTTGAATATTGGCCCCCACTCTCTTCTGGCTTGTAGAGTTTCTGCTGAGAGATCTGCTGTTAGTCTGATGGGCTTCCCTTTGTGGGTAACCCGACCTTTCTCTCTGGCTGCCCTTAAGATTTTTTCCTTCATTTCAACTTTGGTGGATCTGGCAATTATGTGTCTTGCAGTTGCTCTTCTTGAGGAGTATCTTTGTGGCATTCTCTGTATTTCCTGAATTTGAATGTTGGCCTGCCCTATTAGGTTGGGGAAGTTCTCCTGGATAATGTCCTGAAGAGTGTTTTCCAACTTGGTTCCATATTCCCCCTCACTTTCAGGCACCCCAATCAGACGTAGATTTGGTCTTTTTACATAATCCCATACTTCTTGCAGGCTTTGTTCATTTCTTTTTCTTCTTTTTTCTTTAGATTTCTCTTCTCACTTCATTTCATTCATTTGATCCTCAGTCGCTGATACTCTTTCTTCCAGTTGATCGAGTTGGTTACTGAAGCTTGTGCATTTGTCACGTATTTCTCGTGTCATGGTTTTTATCTCTGTCCATTCGTTTATGGCCTTCTCTGCATTAATTATTCTAGTTATCAATTCTTCCACTCTTTTTTCAAGATTTTTAGTTTCTTTGCACTGGGTACGTAATTCCTCCTTTAGCTCTGAGAAGTTTGATAGACTGAAGCCTTATTCTCTCATCTTGTCAAAGTCATTCTCTCTCCAGCTTTGATCCGTTGCTGGCGATGAGCTGCGTTCCTTTGCAGGGGGAGATGCGCTCTGATTTTTTGAATTTCCAGCTTTTCTGCCCTGCTTTTTCCCCATCTTTGTGGTTTTATCTGCCTCTGGTCTTTGATGATGGTGACGTACTGATGGGGTTTTGGTGTGGGTGTCCTTCCTGTTAGTTTTCCTTCTAACAGTGAGGACCCTCAGCTGTAGGTCTGTTGGAGATTGCTTGAGGTCCACTCCAGACCCTGTTTGCCTGGGTATCAGCAGCAGAGACTGCAGAAGATAGAATATTGCCGAACAGCAAGTGTACCTGTCTGATTCTTGCTTTGGAAGCTCCCTCTCAGGGGTGTACTCCACTGTGTGAGGTGTGGGGTGTCGGTCTGCCCCTAGTGGGGAATGTCTCCCGGTTAGGCTACTCAGGGGTCAGGGACCCACTTGAGCAGACAGTCTGTCTGTTCTCAGATCTCAACCTCCGTGTTGGGAGATCCACTGCTCTCTTCAAAGCTGTTAGACAGAGTCGTTTGCGTCTGCAGAGGTTTCTGCGGCTTTTGTTGTTGTTGTTGTTTAGCAGTGCCCTGTCCCCGGAGGTGGAGTCTACAGAGACTGACAGGCCTCCTTGAGCTGCTGTGAGGTCCACCTAGTTCGAGTTTCCCAGCGGCTTTGTTTACCTACTTAAGCCTCAGCAATGGCGGGCGCCCCTCCCCCAGCCTCACTGCTGCCTTGCAGTTAGATCGCAGACTGCTGTACTAGCAATGAGGGAGGCTCCCTGGGCGTGGGACCCTCCCGGTGAGGTGTGGGGTATAGTCTCCTGGTGTGCCCGTTTGCTAAGACCCTTGGTAAAGGGCAGTATTGGGGTGGGAGTTACCCGATTTTCCAGGTGTTATGTGTCTCAGTTCCCCTGGCTAGGAAAAGGGATTCCCTTCCCCCTTGAGCTTTCCAGGTGAGGCAATGCCTCGCCCTGCTTCAGCTCTGGCTGGTCGGGCTGCAGCAGCAATCCCTAGTGAGATGAACCCAGTACCTCAGTTGAAAATGCAGAATTCACCTGTCTTCTGTGTTGCTCGTGTTGGGAGCTGGAGACTGGAGCTGTTCCTATTCGGCCATCTTCCACCTCATGTATTTTTTATTTCCTTGTAGTGAGAACATTCAAAATCCTCTCGGGGTTTTTTTTTTTTTTTGACATGGTCTTGCTCTGTTGCCCAAGCTGGAGTGCAGTGGCACAATCTCAGCTCACTGCAACCTCCTCCTCCAGGGCTCAGATGCTCCTTCCACATCAGTCTTCTGAGTAGCTCCTTCATATACAACACAATATTGTTAACCATAATCACTCTACTGTGTGGTAGAACACCAGTAGGGCATTCTATTACTGAGTTTTTATATATTTGATAAATGTACAAATTACATGACATTGCCATTTTGTTCTGGGTGTATTCCATTCACTTTTGTTAGACAAATTTGTAAGTATACAGTACATCATTCTAATAATCTTGGTCAACACTTATTTTGTACTTCATCCATACTGTTGAGAATCTTTTCAAAGGTTAACTTGTTTAATTTTCACAACAGCAACATGATGAGTAGGTAAGAGTAGTATTTTACTGATAGGTAATCTAAAGAAGGAGGCTAAATAACTTGCCCAATTTCAAACAGTGAGAGGATTGAAACACAAGTAGTGGCTTCAGAATCTGTAACCCTCACGATGCCACTACTACTTCTTTCAGAATACACTTTGCCTATTTCTGTTCCCATCTCATCAAATTATACTTACTTTAAAATGTATTTGTCTTTATTATTTTTAAAAAAACACAGGGAAGTATTTCTGAGCAGGGGCAGTATTGGTTCTGAAAGAGAAGCCAGTGTTTTTGAGAGTTTGTCCCTTGCCAGTTTTTCTACGCTGGGTTATTCAAGTCCTAAGAATTGTGTAGCTATTACAGAACCACTTTAGCAAATGTGTTCCTTTAATCAAGGTGATTTATAACAACATTTCATCCAAGTTTGGAGTGCTCTGAGAAGATAGCCAAAATGTTTGCAGGGTCTACCCCTTTTGTCTGTCCCTTTTTTTAAGCTATCTCAGAAGCACACTGGTACAATATTTTATGAAATGAGTTTCTTACCCTTACCTCTGCATCCTCTTAGAAAAATCATTGTTGTTTATAAGATGAAGATATTACCATTCATATCTTGATTGAGCTGCTTAATAAAATGAACAATATTAAAATATGTTTTGAATTCCAGACTAAGAAAGTTTATTCTTGTATGTAGGTGCTTCAGAAAGCCAAACACCAAAATTCTTCATTGGAATCTAGCCTGTAGAGTTTAGCATGTCAAAGAAATAGCCTTGTTTGTAGGTTGGCAGAAAAGAACATAAACAAATCATTGGTTAAGTGATGTAGTGATGTGGGATCATTTTATTCTTTCCAGAGTTCTTTTTTGTTTGTTTTCCATTCCAGAGTTTTAAAAGACCACATGGCGAGCAACGCTTATGAATCAGCTTTACTTTTTACTGTTAGGTATTTGGAAACTAAGCAGTCCCTGTTAAGACGCTGTTGTGGGCCTGGTACGGTGACTCACGCCTGTAATCCCAGTACTTGAGAGGCCACGGCAGGCAGATCACCTGAGGTCAGGAGTTTGAGACCAGCCTGCCCAATATGGCGAAACCCTCTCTCTGCTAAAAATACAAAAAAATTAGCCGGGTGTGGTGACAGGCGCCTGCAATCTCAGCTACTTGGGAGGCTGAGGCAGGAGAATCCCTTCAACCTGGGAGGTGGAGGTTGCAGTGAGCCGAGATTGCGCCACTGCACTTCAGCCTGGGCAATAAGAGTGAAACTCTGTCTCAAGAAAAGAGGGGGGAAAAAAAAGATGCTGTTTGTTTTGTTTATTTTGAAGGTACTGAAGCCAATAATTCTTTCCTGGGGTTATGTATGAACTAAGCATTGGCTACTGTAAAGATATGAGAATAATTTGTGACTCTCGAAAGAAACAAATTGTCATGAGCTCAAATATATTGAGTATGTTGCCTTTCTGTATATTCTACAGGAATTCCTCAGTTTGCTGCTAGAAGCTATTGCTTTATCAGAAAAAATAATTTAGTTGGAAGTAGGAGCATGTAGCAAATAAGAAATAAATAAAATGAGTTGGCCGGGCGCGGTGGCTCAAGCCTGTAATCCCACTTTGGGAGGCCGAGACGAGCGGATCACAAGGTCAGGAGATCGAGACCATCCTGGCTAACATGGTGAAACCCCGTCTCTACTAAAAATACAAAAAACTAGCCGGGCGAGGTGGCGGGAGCCTGTAGTCTCAGCTACTCGGGAGGCTGAGGCAGGAGAATGGCGTGAACCCGGGAGGCGGAGCTTGCAGTGAGCTGAGATCCGGCCACTGCACTCCAGCCTGGGCGACAGAGCGTGACTCCGTCTCAAAAAAATAAAATAAAATAAAATAAAATAAAATAAAATAAAATAAAATAAAATAAAATAAAATGAGTTGGCATTCTCCTATTGGTTTGCACAGGAGGCAAAATGCAAAGTAAATCTCTACTTAATTTAGTCTCTATTCCCTTAGGGAATGTAGGGACAGGGCTCAGAAATACACTAAAATTTTGTTATAAAGCCAATTAAGAAGAAACACACTTCATAATGTTTAGTAGTATAATATTGTGTGATAATCCAGGACTATGCTTTTAATCCATGGGGTAACTATGGAATAGTTAGGCATTTTGAAATATAATAAATTCCTATCAACAAATATGTTGTAAAATCTACATCTAAACAAACTCCCTTGACACCACATCCTCCTATAGGGAAGAGTTGTGTATAGTTAACTCCATTCTGAGCTTCGTATTATTTTTTTGAACTCATTCCAGTTAGGCTTTGGTCTCCACCACTTCATTGATGGTTCTTGTCAAAGTCCCTAATGACTTCTCTTGTTGTCTCTCCAGTGATCAACTCTCAGTCCTCATCATACTTGACCTATTGTTAGTATTTGAAATAGTTGTTCTCAAAACCTGGGTTCACTTAGTTTTTGGGACACTGCTCTTTTTGGTTTTTTTCCTATCTTTCTTCTGAATTTCCTTTATTGGTTCCTCCTCATATCCAAATATTGGAATGATCTTCAAACCCTGGAGTTAACTAAAGGTTCGTATTTTAAATTTTCTGTTGTTTATCTACACTTATACTTTAGCTGACCTCATCCTGTCTCATGGTTTTATGTACAGTACTTTTTAACTTA